>NW_021319661.1:1311410-1347839 GCF_001605985.2 Dendrobium catenatum | reverse complement strand
CCCATAGTGAGGCTCGATTGGAGGTCAGGTATTAGGAGTCTGTTTGGCCTTTATAGTAATTTCCGAAGAACGGCTCAAAAGGTATGAACTAAAGTAAGCATGGCGTTAAAATCAGGAGCTTTCGTGAAATAAGGACTTCCTGGGGATTTTTGAAGTATTTTAGATAAGTATATCTCAAAATATTTATTGACCATGAGCTATCGAGCCTATGTCAATGCTAAAATTTCTTTTATTATGATTGAATGACGATATACAATTTAAGAATATTTATTTTTATATATTATATACTTAACACTAAATGGTAATTAAAATCATTATCATTACTAGGCAAATAAATTGGTGTTAATATAAATGCAAAACATGTATGAAAAGTGGTGACTTCTGTCTTGGAATTAAGATCTACAACATTCATAAAGATTCTAGTTATTTAAAAATAAAAAAAAAAAAAAAGATTCCAGCTTAAATACATAGATTTATTAAATAACGATTAAAGACAGTGGTAAAATATAATAAGCACATGAGCAAGGACAGCGTGGTATCTCGGCGATAAGAGTCTGTTATAAGAATACGTTTTACGGCCAACCCACAGATAGTGTAAGAGACGTCTGACTCATAGAAGTGTTGCCATAACTTAGCACCTTGTAACCTACAAACGAAATTTCTCACAACCAAGGCTTCCGCGGATGAAGCGGTGATTTAAAGTCCTTCGGGTGGAATAATGGTTGACAAGAGGGTTTATTGGTTAGTGATCAAGGGGGCGGACAGTTTCATTGGAAAAGAAGATATCTTTGATGTGGGAGACATGAGATAAATGCTAGATAAGGGCGTGTGGAGAGAGACGGGTATTTTGACTGGAGCCTGCTTCAGGTATTTCCGAAGAGGAGGGTAACTGAGTGGGTCCTCCTTCCTGGCAGATATTTCACAAGTAATGCAGAGCCCGGACCATGTCGGTGCAAGCAGAAGCGGCGGCGATGAACATCTTTGGAAGTGAAAAGAGGCGAGGTGGTTTTCGTGGGAGTGGAGTCGAGAGAATTCTGGATTGGTCAAGAGAAATTAGATAAAATAAGGAAGAAGATGAAGCTTCAATGCTGTAGATGAAGATGCTCGATTACGCGAGATCGGTGAAGTGAAGATGAAGCCGCCGATGCAGAAGGAGTGGCCGCGCGAAATAGGTGAAGTAAGAGGACGCTCAATCGACGGCGAAGCGGGCTACCGTCGCACGAGATGGCGATTGAATAACAGGGAGAAGGAACAATCTTTCAATTTTGAAACTCGTTTCCCAGCTGCATCTCTCACAGTAGAAATTTGAGAGCGTGGTAGTGATGTATGGGTTCTTGCAATCATTGGGAAGAAATGAGGAATTGGAAAGACAGACATTAATCTCGTATTTTTATGATCCAAATATGACTACAGAATTACACTTATTGAGAAAAGCATAGGTACTCACCACAAAGAGTTGACATGTTTGAAAAGGTAGATTAACAGGCAAAAGATGGATATTAAAATTATCTGAATGCTTGTGGGGCTTTGGAAAAAAATGGATGGAAATAAGAAGCAAACATTCTCAGACCAGAAGATGTATTTGGATTTAGAGAATTGTTATTTTTTCTCAAAGTTTTGAATGACACGAGGTCGGAAGAGTTCGCATGTATGGTTTGGTGTAACTCTTATGTTTGCATGGGAGAATCCCAAATCTAGTAGCGCATTAATCGAATAATGGAGGTTTTACAAGGAGGCTTTGAAAAAATGGAAAACAAATAGTTCACGAACAGGTGAGGTAATTGCTAAAGGGGAGTTGGAATAATGCAAAGTACAGCAGCATGCTACTAATAACACCCATTAAGAGCTACTCAAATTCTCAAAATGTGGTTGTATTCAACTCTTTCATAATAGTGCTCATATTCCAAGTTGAACTAAAAGTTGAGTCAAAGTGTTTGTTGTTCTACTAAATTGTGGCAATTGTATATTCAAGTATGGATGCCTACCATATGGTTGGTATAACTATCCATTAGGCAAAATTGGGTGTTCAGTTCATATAAACATTCCTGTGAATTGGGAAGAACACTTGATAAGACTGTATAGTACTTTTTAACCACAATTGGATCATGCAATATGGAACTTATATTGCTGGCCTCAATGCTGGGGTGGAGTTTGTTCGTGGGAAGAGAATTGATATATACAGATTATAAAATTCTGAGAGTCTACTCGGATTTGATACAGTCTTACATTTACTACAATAATAGAAATACTATATAGAGATTTTTTTCATTTGCTTGTTTGAGATGTTTTTATGGATATTTGTTTCTGTTTTTTTCAACGGTAGCTTTCTAACTGCCTGCAGACTCTGCTACGTAGATAAGTAAGATGCAGCTAGTGAGTTTCAAATTCTCAGTGAATGGAGCATATAATTGCGAGTTTTGTGTTAACTGTAGAATAAAACTTTATATTAAGGATTTAAAGTATAATTTTTTCCTATTAAAAAAAAAAAAAAAAAAAAAAAAAAAAAAATATAAAAAATATAATAAGCACAGAGCACCTTAATAAAAGAGCTAACCCAACTTCCACGACTACGAGCCAAAAAGATATTGGGTATTGTTTGTATGTAAGCAAGCTCAATAGGATTTAATTTGAATAGGATGTTAGTTATATTTATTTAATATTTATAAGTACTTATTAATTATATATTTTATATTCAATCTTTAATTAATTTATTATGTTAATTTAATTTTAAATAAATAGAACAAATCTATTTTTTATTATATATTTAAATAATACTTCTAATAATAATGATAATAATAGTATTTAATTCCCTCTCTTTGGCACACATCAAATGACACCTGATTCGTGTGTGAATGGGTTCATTTAATTCGTCTTGACAAGCCGAACAACGATGCGATCCGTTTCACAAAATAAAGTCCCGACCAAAAGATTTTACACACAGAATGAACATGTGCGATAAAGGCTCAAATGCAATGAAATCAATATAAATATATTCATCAAATCGACGTCGATCCAATGACATATATTTTCAAACATGATAAAGAAGTATATATAACCAAAATAAATAAATTCCAAAACCAACAATGAATCGAAAGTGGATTGACCCACAAAATATGCAATAAAACTATGCAAGTGATCAATATCAAAAATGAGGTCACAACATAACAAATTTAAATATTATATATATTATATATATATATATATATATATATATTCTAATAACTATCAATATTATTATATATATTATTATTATATTATATATATATATATTATAAATTATATATATATATATATCTGTGTGTGTGTAACACCACAAAGCCACCACCCAGCGCTGCAGTGTTGCATGCTGAATCTCAAATTACTATAGGACATCGTCTCCATTGTTGCGATGATGTTTTCTGACGTCGTTGCGCCCTCTACCTAGCTCGCTACTGAGCTCTAGTTCAAACAAGAATTTAGGTTTTCAAATTTTTAGAATTTTGCTGAAATGAATTTATTGAGAGGGGTTGTATTAGTTAAATGCATGTTCTAATAAAAAAAAAAAAAACAAACAAAGAAAGAAAATAGGTGGAGGAATTGGCCATTCAGAGCTTTTCTTAAATTAGCCTATGCTTTCATCTATGAGACTTATCTCTCATTCTTAAGAACATGCCTCCAGCTTTTGTAAACTTTGCCTCACACATTCACCCTACCTGCTAGATCTCAAAGAATTACCTAAGACACTGGCGACTTGCCCTAGGCACTCATTTGAGGCGACATAGCCAAGTTAAAGACAGAGGTTCATGTGTATATCATCTAATTAATCCACATATCTATATCAGTCTATATTGGCCTAATTATGAAGCTATTTATTTATCATAAATGCAACCTTTTTTTATAGCTCCCTAACCCTATAAATTATAAGTGAATATATATAATTTTGGATCATCATGATAATTTCATGATGTGGGATTTCTCTATGCTCACTAGTTCCCATCACTTAGTTATGTATTATGCATCAAATTGTAATTATGAAAACATCTCTTTACAAGAAAATATTTCCAATATCTAACATCATATATAAATTCTCATTTTATTAATTCTCATAATTTTATTTTATATATTTAATACATAAATATCTAATTTTAATCTTATGTGAATATTTTTGTTGCACATGTTGACATGTGACTTCATTGGATAAAAAAATCACCAAAAAAAAAAACTTAAACATAGATTTCTTAATATAGAAAGTAGTGGTAAAATACTAAAATATAATAATTAATAAGCACAGAGCATCTTAATAAAAGAGCTACCCCAACTTCCACGCTCTCTCCTTCACGCCTTACATAGGGAAACCAAAAAGCATATCTTATATTTCCCGATCGAATCAGTCAAAGACCATTCGTGAAGTCGACGCCCGTGCCCGTCAGCCACTGCTCTCCCTGTATCAATTTCGCTACAGTATAATCGTTGGCCACTTTCGCATCAGTTATCACATGATACCCGGTCCAGTTAACCCGACCGGCGGTTCCCGCACCCGGTCCATCATTCTGATACTCACCGTAGAACAAAGTCTTCAGCGCAAAATTGCCATCCCACTCCAGCCATCCTTTCGGATTCACGTGATTATCAATACTCGACTGCATCACCACCGTCCGTGAGTACTCTTTCCACGGCCGGCCCAAATAAGTCGGAAACGAACCGGTCACCGGCTTAAGGTCCTGCGACGGCACCAACCTGCACTTTTGGATTGAAGTCCCAGTGTTCTGGTTCGGGTCGATCCGGCCCTGCGCCGTGACGGCGTTCTTTTGGCCGGCCATTGGTTTTCGGGCCTGTAAGTTGGAGTTCTGGAAAACGACCGCCGCGTTGCCGAATATGAAATCGACGGTTCCGGATATGAGAGAGTCGCGGTAGAATTGACGAAGAGAGTGGGCGTATAGGGTGTCTTGATAGGCTCTTATTTGGCACCGGTTCACTACGGCTTGATCCGCATTGATCCGGAGGGCAACGGCCTGGTGCTTCGCTGGACCGGCTGTGTTCTCTACGCACAAATCTTGAAGTATGAATCCGTCACCCATAGCCGCTGCATATATAGACAACGAACATATAAAATTATTTTTAGATTCTTGGTTCCCCACCATATGCCAGACAAGTTAATCTTTTTTGTTTTTAAATATATTTTAATAAGAAGATTAGACGGAATAAGAATATTTAAAACATTAATGATGAATAGAGCACGTTTTGTTGAAAAAAATAGATTTATCAGAGTCAAGATAATATTTTTTATTCATTCATGATAAATTTTAAATTCATTAAATTTGTTTTAAAATTAATATAATAACATTTTTATTCATTTTTATGTAGTACACTTATCTTAAAAGATTTTTTTCTTCATGAAAATATTTTTGTATATGATTAGCCGATCGATTAGTGCTCTAATATCTTACTAATTACAATTAAAATTTTTAACGAGAGTTTTAGTTAGTTAAACTGACCCAATGTGGCGGAGTTGTAAGTGGTGGAGCCGTCAACGAAGTTTAAGCTCCCCGTTATAATGGTCGCGTTCTGACCGTCTCCAACGATCGTCAAATTCTTCTTTTTCTTCCCTACGATCACATTTTCCTTATAAGTACCTTTCTTCACATAAATTACAAAACGAGCCTTCCCGTTGTCCGGCGCAGCGTTAACGGCTGCCTGAACCGTTTTATAGTTTCCGCCGCCGTTTGCATCCACTGTTACGTCGGCCTTTATCGCTGCCAGCGAGGTTGCCTCTAGAAGCTTCCGGCCGACTGGACTTACCCATGAGGGTAACTCTGTAACGGTTTCTGTTAACTGGCCGTCATCAACCGTGATGGCGCGGAGAACGGCGAGGGCGGCACTGGCTTGCTCCGTCAGGGAGTCTAGATGAGCTTTTAATGGCGACGGATCTTTAAGGCCGTCAAGGCAGGTGACGTGGTTGGTGAGCACGGCGCTAAGCCAGGTGCGAGCATCCCCATAGGATCCGGCTGCGATGGCAGCGTTGGAGCTGAGTATGCGGTCGCGGGAGAGATCGAGGAGGTCGACGCAATCAAGGATGTGGGGATCATTGATCTGACGGAGGAGATCGGTGGATTGGGAGAGGGAGGCGTGGATCTCGAGGAGGGAGCGTCGGAGGAGGGAGTGAAGGAGGAAGGTGGGGGATCGGACGGCGCCGGCGGAGGCGGAGTCTGACAGAAGGGCGGCGCAGTTGGTGGGGTTTGGGGAATGGACGCAGAGATCTGACGGCTGTAAGTTGGTCGGGTGAAGATGGACGGTTAGATGGTGAGGAGCGAAGATGACGAGGGAGATCAGAGTGGCCAACGAGAGGAAAATGAAGAAGGGTTTGAAGAAGGAGCGAGACTTGTTGGTGGGAGAAGGAAGAAGTGAGTCTCCAATGGATGTTGAAGATGCCATTGGTTAGGTCAGTTAGATCAGATGTGAGTTCTTTAGGCGAGGCTTTATGGTATTTATAGAACACATATGAATAGCTTGAGTTTTCTTTCTTTATTTATATAATAATAATTAATATACTTGAAAGTAATTATTTGAATTTAATTAGAAATATAACAGTGCAAAATTAAAAGTAATTAGCATAGATCAAGGCGAATAAAAAGGAGAGGTAAATGAAGTGGACCCCAGCATCCAAGTGCTTTTAAGGGAACATGAAAGAATAGTACAAAATAAAAATATATTTCCTTAAACTCTCAATAATAAAATTTTAATATTAGGAATGACATTTTTAATTAATTAGCATCTATGATAAATTAGTGTCATAAAATAATTCAATTTATTTTATGGATTATTTAACAAAGTTGATTTAAAATGACAAATAATTAATAAAAATTTAACATTATAAGTTTGATTATATTTAAAATCATATTTGTTGTAACATTTTTTTGTTTAAATAATTATTGCTATATCATCAACAAATTATCTTGATCGGGCATAAATCTCGAGGCAAAATCAAGTTGGAAATTTTCAAAATTAAATTTGAAACCATCCAAACTCTGATTTCAACAAATTTACAGTCAAACTGAATGCCTCAGAATTATGAATCCAACAACACTAAATTCAACTTAATCTGAAGCGCCTTTAGAAGGTTCAAACCAAAGTTTGGATTACCAAACGAACTCAAAATGTAACATGCTTTTAGTAAAATCCAACGGCTCAATGAGACAAATCCGATGAGCCCAAGTTCACTGAATTCTGATATCATTAAGTCATTCAAATGTCCAGTAAACAGTCCACGCTTGTTCATTCAAACAACTCCCAACTTATCATTGGTCTTGTTTCTATTTATTGGTTATGCTACTCTCAGAAAAGTATAAAAAGACCACTTATTTCTCATGGAAAGGAAAACCAAGCTAGGAAGAGAAGGAAGAGAGCTCCCTTGCTACCAGACTCCTCCTATATCAATGCCGGACTTCTGCCCGGCCTTCGACTGTCACAGAACTTCCGCTTTGCCCCCGACTAACGTCAGACTTCAGCCCTTCCACCTACTCACGTCGGACTTTTGCTCGTCCACCAACTGATTCCAAGCTTCCACACTGACGCCAATTGACGGCGGACTTCGGCCCGACCACCGATTGATGCTAGACTTCTGTCATTCAGCCAAATGACATCGGATTTCTACCAAACCTCCAACTAATGCTAAATTTATGCCCAACAACTGAACATCATAGGACTTTCATCCGTTTTTTGTTCATCACTAGATTTCAACCCCGGCGTTGGCTGTTGTAATCTGATTGTTCTCAATTTTGAGGACGAATCATTCAGGTAATAGTAGAATTATTTCAACGGGTGTGGTTCCGTGATTTTTCCCTTTTCTAGGATTTTCCACATAAAAATCTTGTGCTCTCTGTTTGCGTGCTGAATATTCGTACAACGATGAGACGTAAAATTCTAACTCTATCGCCATATATGTTCTAGCCCGCGCGCAACAATTATATATTTTCATTATTAGTTGTTAGAAGTTGCAATGCAAATTTAAGTTAATTCTATTTATTATACTTCATTTACCTTTGAGATTAATAAGATATGTGTTAGCTTGATATGGTTTGATAAAAATAATATAATAATAAATCTTAAGCTAATGGAATTATAATTTGTATTTATTAAAGTTAAAAAACAAGAATAAATATAAAAATTAAGATCATATATGAACTCCCCTAGTTGCCAAGATAGCCATCTAGACAAAGTTGTTGCAGTGATGATTGTCAAGGAGGAGAAAATGATCTGAACAACTTCATTCCACATAGGTCAGCCAAGAGCAAAAAATCGTAGAAAACAAGCAATTTGTATGTAAATGGATGACTATCTAAATATTCCAAATGGGCCGGGGCAACAGCAAGAATAGTAATAGTAGCTAGATCCTCAAAGAAACAAAAAACCAACGTCAAACACATGAGATCAAGATAGTAGATATAACACATGAGCTTTTGATTTCCAGCCACAAATTTAGCTCGTAAGGTAGATTTAATATTATGACAAACATTCGATATATTGCTGAAATATCGCTCAAATTTTTTAGAATTTTTTTTATGCCAAATAAAGCGTATAGAGCATCAAATAGCTAGAAAATGACAGTATTTTTTAGCCTTATGTTCATAATTAAACTCCTCAAATAATTGAAAAACTTGAAAAATATTGAGTCTAAATAAAAAATTTACAGTTTTAAGTAGAATCTCCAGAATGATAGCAAAAGTGTAATCACATTCAAATAATAAATGCAACACACTTTCAATTCCACTGAAACAAAAGCAACAATTCATTCCAAGATGCAACTCATGTTTAGTCAATACATTAGATGTTTTTAGTGATGAGGTCATCGACAAACATTTTAGGCAGGTTTATCGACGAAAGCATATCTTCGCCTAAGCAAGTTAATTACTTTGAACGATTTAATCCTTGACTTTTGTTGGTAATTAAATTTGTGATGATAATGTTTTGAATAATCTTCATTTTAATTTCTAATTGCAATTCCTACCTTGATTCACATCATTTAGTCTCCCAAATAAAGCCAGCCATGAAAAGTAGAGAATTTTCACGCATTTTTTTTTTGTGCCAAACCCAATTATACCAATTTAAAGGTTGCAAATTAGTATAAAAAGAGGATAACATAGCTTTAAATGTACTGGTATCATAGTTGTAGAAAAAGATATCAATTGGAGAGTTTTCTGCAATCAAGACAGCCCAAATAGCATGCTTTAAGTATAGAGGAGTGTTAAAAGGCAGGTTTCAATTGTTAGAAATAATGTAGTCATTCACAAAGGAAGAAGGATAAAAAGTAAAGTGAAATATTTTCCAATCCAAACAGGTAAACTAAGTTCCTTCCTTCACACCAGTGCTTCCAAATCATAGAAATAGAGCTATCCTTATTAATATCAAAGGAAAAGAAAACTTGAGCTTTATCAGCCACCATATGCACAGATTTCCTAAAAAATTTGAAGCATCTGGGTTAGGAGGTTCCATGGAGTTATGTATTTAGCTATGCACCAATAAGCTAAAGGAAAAAAAAAGGTAAAAGAGAGAGATAAGGGATCAAATATAAGCATAAGTGGAGATATTATTCGGTGCGGACGTCGAATGCAGCTCTATGTCTGGAGTCAAATCAGTTGTAGTCACATTAGCGGTGCCGAACCGTAGTACCGAGCAATATCAAGCCACGATACCGAACGAAGAAGTGACGTGACGGATTCTGATTGAAATAATTTTTGGCATAAATGATCCTAGAAATTATTGAAAAACTCTACAAATGTAATCCTAATGTTTTTCAATAGTCTTCTTTTAGTTGTTTTTAATTTGCTGTTTTGAGCATTGCTATTTTTATCTGGCAGCTCTGAGCTTATTGATTGGCCATTGGATTAGCTATTATTTTGACTCTTTTCTTTGTAATTATTTTTCATACAGACCGTAAGTTTTACACACAAAAAAAAAAAAAAAAAAAAAAACTTCTGCAATTGCACCGACACCTCTCGAAAAATGGCAAAATGATTGCTGGAGACTGTACAATCAGCATCATATATAAGATTTTTTTTTTTGGGATTTATAAGAATTTGAACGAGACAAAAAAAAAAAAAAAAAATTGCGTCGTACCTATTTAAAAATTATTATCAATTACGTATCGTCTATGCCTTATTGGTGATAAAAATAATCATTTATGTCTCCTTAGCACAAATTGAGCAGTTTTCTTATTTTAAAAATGTTAGAGACTGGTCCAAATAAATGACTGCAGTCATTAGGGCAGTGTCAAAAATGTTTTATGTAGTTGATTGATTTTCTAATTAAACAATCTGATGATACAAAATTAAATAGTTGTTTGATCATGATCAGACGATGGCGGTAGCAGATTATGGGCGTGGATAATGATTGGAGGATTGTAGATATGAGATTGCTATCGAAGGGTTTTAATTGGGTGAGTTTTCTTGAAAGATTATAGTCAAGATATGAATGTCAAAAGACCTTGGACAATAGCGGTTGGACAATTATAGTTGCACGATGGTAGTTGGCTAGCCAAAGTCATGCAATGTTATTTACATGATAGTAATAAGGCGATTCTAGTCAGTGAATGATAGTATGACGTTGGTGATTGATCGGCGATTTGGCAATGGTCTAATGGCGAGGGATGGTATGATGGTTTCAGTCAGTCAATGGTCTAGTGACTACGATCGAGAGTTGGTATGATGGTGACTGAAGGTGGTGTTTTAACGGTGATAGTTTGATAATGATCTCACTATGGTGATTAAGCGGTTGTCATACAACAATGATTGGACAATTTTTTTATGGCAATGATTAGGTGGTGGCTGAAAGAGGATAGTTGGATGAAGCTCAGAGATTTGCTATGAATCTAGGCTCTCTCTCTCTCTCATCCTAGGTTCACTGTGGTGCATAGAGTGTGGTCTCTTATATTTTTTTAGAATGACAATATTCATAAATATAACTAGAATCAAAAGTAGTTTATCGTATAACTCATATTGATTCTCTTGATAATAAACTACTAATTTGATATTTAAGTGCGTTAATGACTTTAAAATTCAATGATTTTAAGCTTGTTGGATTTTTTATATCGAAAAGCTCACTTTAATGTTAAGAATGCAGTATTTAGGAACTATTTACTCCTTTGATTAATTTCACGAACTTTTGAACTATACTTCAAATACACGATTTGAGCTCATTTGGACTCAGACCGAATTATTTTTTATGTCATTAAGCTTGCCTTGTTGAGTTATTCAACCCGACTATAAATTCATCAAAATTAGAGTTTGGATGGCCCTAAATTTAAATTTAAAATTTAATTATATATGAAGATACATAATTGACCAAATAAATCTTTTGGTAGTGTATCAGCTATATAATTTTGAGATAAATAACTGGCGTTCTTGAAACTGCCTTCAATGATCACCTACATGAAATTAAAAGAAACCAAAAAAGCATGCGCTTAGGGATTCTTGCTATAATTTAAGATTAAAAAAGGAGCACTTAAGGAGCAAAAATAAGTGGGAGCAGAACTAACACAATTATTCTGAGTCAAATAGTAAAGAGAGAGTAATGCTTCAAAAAGAGAAAAAGGAAGCGATTGTACTAGAAGGGATTAATTGACACCATTTTTTTCCTTTTTTATTTTGTGTGGCCATCAACACATGAGAATTTATTACATATGATCATCAGATGGTCTAAAGATGAATCAAAATATCTCAAATCATCCGGTACAGAGTGGTACATAATACTGATACACAACAAAATAATGATGTAGCGCGTCTTAATTAGTTCGCCTCCGAAAAACATTCGATAACAGCACGTAATAATTTCTCTCAACACAGACACACAGGTCCATACGTCCATTACATGAAAGAAAAATAGAAAGAAGTATTGATTAGTACTATTCAATGAAGTAAAAGATACAGCCGAAAATAGCGACAGTTCAAAAAAAATCTTAATTTATTGCGTTGTTAGGTCATTGTATGACAAATTGTTAGAAGGCGGTGCACGTTTTTTTTTTATTTTTTGTGGAAAAATTATAGGCAAAGCCCATTTTCATTTCACTATAAGATAATTACAGCAGAGTTAACAGCAATTAAAGCCATATAAACAGCTTAAAGCATAGGGAAGAAAAAGGTGGACTCAGAATTGTTAAACTACTACATCACTGTTGTCTACAACCTTACTGTATTTATTTTAGTTTTTAAGATAAAGGGCAGCAGAGCAGATGAAGATCAAACCGTTGATGAAGTATATCAGTGGATGGCTGAGATGAGAGCTACGGTTTTCAGAATTAGTGAGTAGAGATATTTGAGTAGGTTTTGAGTTCAACATCTCTTAGTTGAATGTTAAAGTTTTCAATCAATAGATCAAAGTGAGACCAGTTCAATTATATATATGCAAATAGCTCATTGATCAGTTAGATTGCATTTTAATACTGGAAAGATATTGAGATTAAATTTGAGTACGAGCGTAAGTGAGTGAAGTCGAGCTCGATGAGCTAACAAGTAAAGCTTGAGACAGTTCTTACTCTGCTTATTAGCTCACGAGCCTGCTCATTTAAAAGATAAGAATATAAAATATATTAGGATTCAAAATTTTAAATATAAAATTGTTAAAAATGTTTATAAATTACCCCCACTTTTTATATTAAACAATTATCTTTTATTTTTATTCCAATTTTTCATTCTTTTTACTATTTTATTATAATATTTTTTGAATCATAAACATTATCTTTCATTTAAAATAAATCAGTTAGCTGGTGATCCGGCTCGAACTCGTGAAATAAAACTTGAGTTGGAGCTAGAACTCAATTAATTAATCAAGCTCAAATTTGATGTGACTCGGGCTCGGCTCGACTTGATTAACCCCAAGACTTGAGCCATAAAAAAGAATGGACAAAAAAATACTTTCATTTTTAGGTTAGCCGTTCATCTTTTCAAAATAATTCGACGTCACAAGTGATTCTCGATCTGATCAAGTCATGAAAGCTTTGAAATTTTACACCTAGAACGATGAATTGTATACAATTTGGGATATGCCAGAACAAATTTGTACTGAATCGCGGCAGCTCATGACGAGAGGAGTATGCTTCTGATCAAGTTCAGTTTGGAATTGATACGTCATCACAAAAAATCCTGGTGTCTCATAAATGCTAGACCCTCTCTCCTTATCTGATTGCGTGCCGGATTTTCGTACAATGCTAAGACGTTAAATATGATATTTCTCTACCGCCGCGAATACTCCTGGACGCAACAGGAATGACTTTTTTAATTGCTTCTTAAAATAGTTTATTTTTTGTGCTAGAAAGATGCTATAAGAAGCAGCAAGACGGCTTCTTATAGCAGCTTATTAGTACAAAAATTTAATTTTTTTTATTAAAAATTTATTTTTACAAGCAATAAGATTATCCCAAACGAAGCCTTAATCATAACATCAAATTACTTAACAAGCTTCATTTGTTACTAAAGAAATTCCTCCTCGACCACCGACGTTGGAATTCTGTCTGACACCCAAGTGACGCCGGAATTCTGCCCGACGCCCAAGTGACACCTGAATTCTGCCCGACGCCCAAATGACGTCGGAACTCCGCCTGATTTCCATGTGACACCGGAATTTTAAGTGACTTTGAATTTAGCTCAAATACGCAACTTGTTTGCAATCAGATTTCAATCTGGAAGTGAAGCATTCTAATCTGATCGTCTTAAATTTTAAGGACGAGTCAGCCTCTTGTAACTCAAACAAAACTAGTGGAATTATTTTAACTGGGCGTGGCCCCGTAGTTTTTTTATTTTTTAGGGTTTTCCATGTAAAAATCATGGTGTTCTTATTTTTCTCTTGTTTGTGTGTTGGATATCCGTACAACGTTGAGATGAAAATTTTCTTACTCTATCGCCGCATATATTCTAGCCACCAACAATTATATTATTAGTTATAAAACCTAAATTATAATTACCATTATAATTGAGTGAATTGCGGTGCCATATGCATAAATCCCTCAATAAAAGCATCAATAAACTCTCCAAATAAATGAACACAAATGTAGGATTGGGCTTCATTCTCTAAGTCAATTACATATATGAGCTTGCTTGTAGGCCCAGCCCAATAAAGCACAGCCCAATTTTAAGTTTTACATGAATTCATTTTAGGAGTGAAGCTTTGCCCTAAGAAATTATCAAGAGTTGCATAAATTGCTTTATTAACAATAACAAGATTGTTCAATGCAAATAACAACTTGCAATTTTTTTTAAATAATTATTTGAGTGATTTCTTCTAATACAAGAACACTTGGTTAATACTTTTTAACAAAGTTATCTTGTAGTGTATATTATTTGTATAATTTTTTGTATATAAATAATTATGTTATAGTTATAGTAAAAATGTTAAGCATATGTATGTAATATAAATTATATTTTATTATTATATAATGTGAAATTAGTATAAGATAAAATAAATAAATAAATTTTTTTAAGAATTATTTGCTTTCCAAAGTAATCAAAATAAAAATATTAATTAAACTTTAAAAACTATATTATATTTATTAGACCCAAAATTATACATGCATATTGATCATATTTTGTAATATATTAAAAAAAAAACTATGCTTTGAAAACTTTGAATTTAATCAATTGATAATAAAGAAAAAAAAAATATTTTGTAAACTTAAAATAATGTAATCAAATAATAAAAAATAAATACATGTTAAATCATCCACCAAATTTTCTTTCTCTCAGCTGAATATATAAATGCAAATAATGAAAAACAAAATGATGTATTTTCGAAAGAAAAAAAAAATTAAATTTTTTTTTTTTTTTATTTTCTCATCCCAAATATTTTAAAACTTTCATCACAATCACCACAAATATAATTGACGGAATTATTACAGTAATTCAACGAAAATAAACCATCCAAAAATTGCAGCCAAGTAAAAAAATAATCTTATACATAAATATATAAAATATTTCTGAAATCCAACCAATTCATCCCTTTGATCAGACCGTAGCAGATTTTCATCCATAGTTCAGCCTGAATATATCATTTTGCACGTAAAATCTCCCCTCCGTCGACTGTACGAGCTGAAACATCTGCAACATTACATATTTGCGCAGAAGATCTTTCATCAATTATGTTATAAATGATCTCTTTTGTTGGAAGAGGTCGAATCGAATGAGAGAGTCATCAAAGCGGAAAGTTAACCTGGCTAAAGCTGAGGCTGTGTTCCTCGCCGGAAAGTTGCAAGCTTCCGGTGACAAACACAAGGATGCCGCCAGCGGCGAATGGGGACCCCTGACAGTCGACGGTGGCCACCATGTGGCGGCAGAGGTCGAAGGGGAGCTGAGAGAGATGGCGGCCGATGCTGTCGGCTCCGTCGAATCGCCGACCTTCAAAGGATAGAATGGAGGTGGAGGGGTGGTAGAGCCCGGCGAGCGCTGGCCTGCTACCGGCGTCGAAGAGACCGTAATAGTGCTTCACAAAGGCCTTCCCCACCATCTCCATTTGTGCTTCTGCTCCTCCTCCCATCTCCCCCTCCTCCTTCTGCATTTGAGATCAGTCTTGTTAATTCTTCTTCTTCTCCTTCCTGCTGCGCGATGATTCATATATATAGTCGAGATTAAGGTAATAAATATTAATGGAAAAAATTTTTGTGAAGTGCGCTATAAATTATTCGGAGGAGGGCGACTCTGTAAAAGCTTAGAGCTTTCGCTGCTCTGCATTTGAAAATTGAAAGATTGCCCTTCAACTTCTCTATAATTACAAACTAATCGAGAAAAATAAATTTTTATTTTTTAAATTTAAATATGTTCTTATTTGATTTCGGATTAAATACATAAATTATGGTTCTTAATTAATAAATATTCCACAAAAGCCCCAAACAAAAAAGAAAATTGCGGTATCAGTTTTTATTGGAAAGACTGATGGCAGCATAGGGAATTATTCGAAAAAAGGGGGCCATTTACGAATAAATGAAGAAAAAATAGGAGAAAAGAAAAAAAAAAAGTGGCTCATGCGGCATTTGGACGCGAAGAATCCATGCATCCTACTTATGAAGCCAAGCAAAGTGTCCAAAAATAAAATATTTTTGTATTTGATAATTTGCATACATAAAAATAGAATAATGTATTCATTTTATTTTTTTTATTATTGAATTTTTTGCATTTTTTTTTATTTCGTATGTCAAGTAATCTGTTCTACAACTGATCATTTCTCAATACAGTTTGCTTAAAAAAATGCGAGGAGAAAAAAAAATGAAAAAAATGGGCGAAAAGAATGGTCGGTGGATATCTTTTCATGAAAGAGATTCGACCATATCTACCGCCCAAATTATAAAGTTTGAGGCAAGATTCGATATGTTGCGTGGAACAACATTGCATGGGGTGGAACCTAAGAGAGTTATTTTTTTTTTTTTTTCAATATTGGCATCGCACTGTGAGGTGGAATCTCAGAGAGTTTAATGCGGGTAATGGTCTATTTTGAATTTTAACTATTTTAGACTAGAGGTGTCATTGAGCCAAGCTAACTCGAGCTCAACTTGCTTATAGTTATCAAGCTCACGAGTCGAGTAAAAGCTTGATGAGGCTCGGTTCGTGAGCTCGTGAGCCGGCTCTAATAATTTTTTATTTAAAAAAAAATTTAAAAATTTTGCACTAGAGGTGTCATTGAGTTGAACCAGCTCGAGCTCGTTTTCCGACTGACGAGCTGAGCTCGATAGTGCTAAAACTCAATTCAACTCGTTTACACACCTATTTTGCGCATCTTCAATAAATACAATTGCTCAAATTTCAAGAAAAATAAATTCATTTTCTATTTCACAGGTAAGAATTAGCATTTCACAATTTTATTTTGTCTATCCTCAAAAAAGATCGAGGCTTGTTCAACCCTTATTCTCACTTAATTTTAGAACTTTTGTGGTCCTCTAATTTATTTTAAAATAAATGTAATTCATAATTACTTAATTGACAATTATATTAAACTTATCTTCAAATAGATCATCAAAGAATTTGTAAAGCCTATTATTATCATTTTTTTATCAGCATATATTGACATTTTTTTTTTCGATGGCTGAGAGGTTAGAAGATAATCATCCAGTAGTGCTTTATTAGAGCTATGGTAAATTTAATGCAACTTTCAGGACTCTTTGTAATAGAAATGTTATTAATTTATTTGATTGAAATTGAAATTTTACTTTTTTTTTTCTTTTTTTAACAACTCATAGACTCCTTGAATCCTTTTAATAAAGAGAATTGCAATTTGCAAGCAGGGGTGTGTTAATATTGGACCCGACTTGAAAATCCGACCCAAAAATGACCCGATTTTGACACAAAATTCCTATTGTTCTGCGTATTTATAGGATTTGGCAATGTCCGTGGAGCGAAGTCGAACATCTACGACGAGAAAGAGAAGATAAAAGAGTGAGGGAGCTCCCGTCGTTGCTTCCGATCAAAATGTTGTAACTTCAAATCCAATCGGAAGGAGACGTCGTCAAAGGAGTGAAGTTACCTTCACAGCGAGCGAGCTCCCCTCGTTGCTTCCGATCAAAATGTTGTAACTTCTAATCCAATCGGAAGAAAACGTCGTCGAAGGAGCGAAGTTACCTTCACAATGATGAGCGAGCTCCCCTCGTTGAAGAACGAAGCCGAACAACAACGACGAAAAAGAGAAGATAGAAAGTAAATTTGTGGGTCGGGTTTGGGTCCGAGAAATCGACCCGTTCGTAAAAACGGGTCTGGTCAAATAGTTCCAGATCAATTCCAGGTTGAACCCAAATCCGACCCGTGATTCAATTTTGACAGCCATATTTGCAAGTGCTTAATGAGTACATAATTAAAAGAATTAAAGGTTAAGAAGGCATGATTGCAACCCCTCAATTCCAAAATTGCTGATTGAAACAAAAATATACATTTTTCAAATCATTTCTTTACAGATTTGAGAGTGAAAATCTTGACCAAGATCATATTCGAACATATTTTTCAAGCTCTGCAATTGTAGTCATTTAGCAGATTTTTCTTTCAAAACAACACAATAACTACTCTACTAAGCTCCCAAAAAAAATTTCAGTATTGATCCTTCAATAAAATTCAGATCTCAGCTGAAAAAAACACAGAATTCACCCAATTTATCTTCCATAAACAGACAAATTGTTCTTACTGAAACCCAGTTATCAAGCGTTTGTAAGTTGCAATATCTGGCTTAAGCCCTAATTTCAGCATCTCGTCATGGAGATTCATTGCTTTCCTCAGCTCTTTTTCATGACAAAGTGCACTAATCATAATCACAAAACTAAAACTACTCAACACATTCTTCTTTCTCATACAATCAAAAACTCCAACAGCTTCCATAGCTCTTCCATCCACAACAAGAGCTTCCAACAAAACGTTGTAAGAATCAACATCTAAGAATCCACCCAAGCCTTTCACCTTCTCATGCAGACCGATTGCCAGATCCAAAAACCCGTTCTTGCAGAAATGATTCATCAGCAAGCAACAGCAAGAAACATTCATCAATACACATTTATCCAAAGCCAAATGCAACAGTTCAGTAGCTTCCTTCCATCTCCCTCTTCTACAATTTTCAGCTACATAGATCGATAAATCAGAAGCTTTGGGCAAGAAATCATTTTTCATAAGGTTCATTATCACTGCATCAACTTCCTCCATTGGCTCTCCACTACAAATGCTACTCACAAACACATCAAGGGTTCCTGGATCCACAACAATTCCGTTTTGCGACATTTTATCAAACACCTTGAAGGCTTCTTTTTCTCGTCTTTTCTGAGCCAATGCACCAAGCAGACAAGCATACGAAGTACTCTGCAAATCAAAATTCCAACTAAGGGCCTTTTGAAAGATCAACATAGCTGCATAAGTCTTCCCCAGCTCACAAAAACTAATGATAATCCAATCAAAATCAAAGCTTGGAGCCATGGGCAGCAAATCCCTGACAATCATTTCTTTCATGAAGAA
This sequence comes from Dendrobium catenatum, assembly GCF_001605985.2. Taxonomy (NCBI): domain Eukaryota; kingdom Viridiplantae; phylum Streptophyta; class Magnoliopsida; order Asparagales; family Orchidaceae; genus Dendrobium; species Dendrobium catenatum. Next base: position 1,328,904 of record NW_021319661.1, on the reverse strand, counting down.
ACCAGCAATCCTAACATTCCCAAACCTACAACTTTCTTCGAGAACAGAGCACAAAGTACTCAATCTCAACTTCAAACCTCTCTCTTCCATTCCATTCAACACCTGGATCGCCGACTTGAAGTCTCCTCTACTAGCATAGCAATCCACAACCAAATCATAGCTTGATAACCGGCAGGGAAAACCCAAATTCAATAGCATTTCACCTCTTTGAACTTTATCTTCCAGACAGAGAAGCCGCACCATGACCGCCCAGCTTCCATGATCCATCTCGACACCAATACGCAGCGCAGCTGCATAAACCAACCATGCAGTCCGGCATTCACCATTCGAGCAGAGCATATTAAGAAAGGCATTGAAGCTTTGACTGCTCGGGACGAGACCAAATTTCCTCATTCTATTGAAAGTTACCATGGCGTTCCAAGATGGCAAATCAGAGTACAGTTCCAGAACAAAGCTGAGAACTTTGGACGGAAAATTTTTGCAACAGGACGAAGAGCGAACAAGAGCGTCCAAAACGGTGGCGGCCGGATAGGAGCGGAGTGCGGGGCAGAAGAGGTGAGAGGCTGGGAAGAGGTGGCCGGCGGCAGTGAGGATGGAGAAGATGGTGGCAAGGTCGAGGAGGGTGGGGGAGAGTGAAAGGTGAGAGCTTGCGAAGAGGAAGAAGCGGAGAGAGATGTTGGGGTTGGAGCGGGTAAGGCTTAAAATGCGGCGGAGGAGGGACGATGGGAAGGGACGGGGAAGGAGGGAGGATTTGGAGCGGAGGAGAGAGAGGGGGTTGTTGTGGTGGAGGAGTAGGGAGGAGAGAATGAAGGCGAAGGTGCGATGAGCAACGGATCTGCGCCATATGAAGGAGGTGGAAATGGGCATGCGGGTAGGGAAGTAGGTGTGTTCGATTGTTTTTGGCACTACGAGAACGAGGTTGAAGGATGCGCGCTTCTGATGATTTTTTTTTATTGGACGAGGCAGATATACATACATATTGTATAAATTTTAAGCATTTTATACTTATATAATTTCTAAATATTTAAATTAGATAAAAATATCACTAATATCAAATCATTTTTATTCATATATGTTGCATCCATAAAAATTCTCGATGGTAAAGAAATATAAAATTTAACATCCTAATTTTGTATGAATATTTGGCACATATACATATAAAAGAGTTGTGGTGTGTTGTTCATAAGTGACACCAAGATTAGTGCATCAAAATTTTTATGTGAAAAATTCTGAAAAAGAAAAAAATCATAGGGTCTAACCCTGTTTGAATGAATCCATTATTACTGATGGTTGATTATAAATAATATCCATCTTCGGATGAGGGTGTCGGCTAAATGACACATTATACATAACTCGTTATATGGTAAGTCTTCTTAAAAGAGTGTTGACATAGTTGTTTGGTCAATAGGACTGTAGTCGGCTGGCAACAGTGATCGGAGGGACTGTACTTGGCGGGCAGTGATGGTCGGAGAGATCGTAGTTGACGGACGACGGTGGTCAAAAGGACCATAGTTGACGGGTGCATGACCGTGGTCAGAGGGGTCAGGCCACGGTTGTGATGCCCAAGAATCTAATTTTAAATTTTTTTTTTATCTTTTAATAAACAACACCAGAGCTATCAAACTTTATTTATCAAGACAAAACAGTGGTAACAAATTTTAGAATTCAAAATATCTATAGTATTTATTTTTCAAAAATCATTTATATTACTCAGGATATGTACAATCGTATAATAACTACTTTGTCTTAAGTACAAAAAGAATAACTAAAAAAAAGAAATAGAATCAGATGAATCATAGTCAATCTCACACTTTAGATCCTTTACCCTGATATAAAGATATTTAACCACGTATAATGAGCTCACAAAACCAAGCAATCAAATCCTATAATTAAACTCAATACAAGACAATGAAGCAATATGCATGTGAGCAAACCAATCATTACATTTGTATTCATATGATCATTAAATCACTATATAAATAGTAAAAATGTATGGTACGGAATATAATAAATCAATACAAATGTCAAATTACTAAAGTAATCATTATATCAATACTATAATAAAAGAAAAAATCATATAAAATAATAAAATCTAATCATCGATAAAGACTATCAAAATCAAATTAATATAGTAAAATCATATAGAAGTGTACGCATACTATCAAGTTATTCTATATCAATATTAAATCAATATCTTAATCACATGTTCAATATATCATGTAAATCTTCTTGGAGCCTAATATATATATATATATATATATATATATATATATATATGTGTGATTTTTGTTATATATATAAATCAATAAATCAATAATAGTGTTAATAATAAATCTGTACTTTAATATGATAATGCCTTAATAATATTTATTTTAGTAGCCACACTAAATAAATAATGATTATGGCTATCACTATTGATATATCATCAAAAAATTATCTTGATCAGGCACAAATCTGAGGCAAAATCAACCCGGAAAATTTCAAAAATTAAATTCAGGATCATCTGAACTCTGATTTCAGTAAACTTACAGCCAAACTGAGCATCTCAGAAATACGAACCCAACGACACCAAATTCAACTAAATCCGAGCCCAAATGAGTCCAAATCAAGGACCCGAAGTGCTATTAGAAAGTTCGTACCACAATTTGAGTTACTAAACGGTCTCCGAACTTGACGAGCTTATAGTCGAATCGAGCGGCTCGACGAGGCAAATACAACGAGCTCATGATCGCCAAATTTCGACATCATTAAGACCTTCAAATATCTGATGAACAGTCCAACATTATAGGATTCAATATCGGCCGTCCATCCGAACCACTCAATATTTGCCCCTGATCCCTCATCTATTTACGGGCGATGCCACTCCAAAAAATCTATAAATAGACCCCTCATTTCTCTCGAGAGAAGACCCAAGCAAGAAGAAGCAAGAGTAAGAAGAGAAGAAGGAGAGGAGAAGAGAAGAAAGTTAGGAGGGAATAACTCCTCCTCGACCATCGCTGGAGTTCTACCCGACGCCCGAGTGACGCCGAAATTCTGCAAAGATGAATCAGCCTCTTGTACTTAAAACAAACACTAGTGAAATTATTTCAACTGGGCGTGTCCCCGTGGTTTTTTCCCTTTTCAGGATTTTCCACGTAAAAATTCTAGTGTTATTATTTCTACTCTGTTTGTGTGCTGGATATCCGTACAACGTTGAGACGGAAATTTACTAACTTTATCGCCGCGTATATTCTAGCCCGCAACAACTGTATTTTTAGTATCGTATCAATGTCAATAAACTGTTTGTTCAGTAAATTGAGTCATTTCTTTTTATATGTCGGCATAATAATCAATTCTTTATAACTCTCAATTAGTGTATCACGTGAATCAGTAGAGGATAATAAAATCATAACAATTACTCCCAATTGCTTGTCTTTTACACACATTATTTTCAAAATACTATAACAATAATCTCAATCACATATTCACATTCATTTCTAATGCATTGCAGCAAATAAAATATAATTGAACGTAATGATAGTCAACAAAAATCCTACTTAGTAAATTTTTTTTATTTTTAGAAATTATCAAATTATTAGATATCACATCAAATAATATTTTAAATCTTTAATTGAACTAAAGTACTATTTTAAGACGTTAAAATAAATTTCATATTATATAAAAAATAATAAATAAACATTCAAAACGTTCATAATCTCGTTATCTATAATATATAAAAAGTTAATGACATGTATTAATTGCTTAAAAAATTCCATTAGTGTCCAAAAATTATGAAAGATCATGTAATTAAAATACAGTAATATATATCTTATAGTGATGATGATTTTCAACTTTGACTTAGTCCTAAAAAATTTATTTATTTGAGTCAAAATATGAGTTATTACAATGGTAGTTGGAGGGAATGCAGTCAAAGGGTGACGGTGGTCAGAGGGACCGTCGTCAATGAACAATGATGATTGGAGGGATCGTAGTCGATCGACAATAGTGGCCGAAAGGATCATAGTCCTTCACTAATGTTCATATTTAGCTGAAGATTAATAAATTATATATTGTTGAAGATCAAGAGTTGCACAAAATATAAATATTTACTTAAATATAAATATAACTTAAACTTAATTTTTTAATCAGATTTTTTATATTATAATTTAATATAATTAATATTTATAACTATTAAATTTTTTATATTTAATATTTATAACTATTTAAAGTTTAATATTATATATGATTAATCAACTAATTTTGATTTAATCTCATGTCTCTCTCTCCCCGGTATCTCTCTCAATATTCAGCAGAAAACGTTAAAAATTTTTGTTTAAAAGGAGAATGCAGAAAAAATCTTACGTATTTTTTTATTTTTTTTTCACGCAAAAGTGCAAAACACAAAAACGGACAATTGTTTCTTATCCTTTTTAAATTAAAAATTTTGTACCTTTTGCTAATTCATCTAGAATCGGTGATCCTTTTTAAAATTCCCTCGTGGTAACTGTGAGCTTCTTTCACTTTTTTCAAAATGAAATTGGTCTAGTTATTCATATCATACATTTTATAAATAAATGAATGTTATAAAAGTTGAAGTTAAATGCATAATCTCAGAAATGTTTGAATTATTACTTTATTTTATAAAATTTAATATAACATAATCTTGATTTATCTGATTTACAAATGATTTATAAATTGGATAAATTTATTATGGCCATTGTTTTTTTTTTTTTTTTTTGCTTTAAAATTGAGGTAAAGTTTGTCAATTAGAGCTCCACTGAAAAATTTTCTAGCTCCGCTATTGAATGGAATATTTTTGTTGCTATGACCATTGTCAAAAATAAAAATTAGTCACTAATATGTTGCACATCATGATGAAAGTAATTTATTTAAAGTTCTTCTTTGAGTAATTTACTAATGGCTTGTCCATTATTAATTTACGATAGTATTATCGATGTATTTTCTATAAGTAAATTTTAACGATAGGTTGGAATCAAGTTTTTGTTTTAAGGTTGGATAAAATAGTAGTATTGCAAAATACATAAATTTATATATGAAATAAAAAAATTTTCTTAGAATTTAGACAAAAGCATTTATTAAGATGGATAAAATAGTTAAAAAGCTTATTATTATAAAGAAAAAAATATTTCAAGGTGAGCAATTTCCACCCTGAGCTCTTCTTGATTCCACCTTTGTTTAGTAATAGAATTAAAGTCAATAAATTTGATGTACAAGTTAATAATCTAATTTCCCCCACTCCCGTCCCCATTCTCCTTCCGTTAGGGTTTCCCTAGCGGCCGATTGGTGGCGTTGGCTGGCCCTTATTTTATCGTTCAAAGTTTAGGGAAGTTCCTCCTCTTCCTTTCTTCTCTGGTTTTCTTTTAATTCGTCCACCTTTGGCCTCTTAGCCAGAATGGCGGTGAATCGTTTGGTTGACCGTGGTTTTTTGGACGGTTCGACCAAATCTTGCTCTTTCATTGAGGCTCTTGATGGTATCTACAAAATTATTTTTCCAGAATTGAAACCTTCATCTTTTCGTGGTCTTACATCTCTGTGGATATCGGAGGAAGAAATTTTGGCACTCATAGCTCCTTTTCAATATGTTTTAGTCGATTTTTTCCCCTCTAGTCGCCATTCCCTTGATTCTATTCGTAGGTTTTTTTCAAGCTTAAGCTTCAAGGGGATTTCTCTATTACATTATTGGACCCTTTCCACAATTTGATTAAACTTTTCAATGACATGGATTATAGTCGTGTTTTCTACCATAGATCTTATCTGGTTAACAATTGTTTTATGAAGTTGACTAAATGGTCTCCTCTTTGTGGCATTACTGTGGAATCTCTGATTATTCCTATATGGGTTTCTTTCCAAAGTCTTCACCCACACTTATTCTCTCCACGCATACTTCATGGCTTCGGATCGCTGTTTGGTCAGCCTTTAAAGGTTGATAATGCTACCTCTTTAGGGTCACGACCTTCTCTTGCATGTGTTTTGCTCAAGCTCGATATTACTAAAAATTATCCAATAAAAGTGTGGATAAGTCCCGAAAAATATGGTTACATTCAAACTGTGGTTATGGAGGAATTTCCTCCGATCCCTTTTGCATTAAGTGTAAATGTTTTGTGCATGTGCTAGGTGATTGTCGTTCTATTCCCTCCACTGCCCCGCCGAGTAATGCTGGGGAGGGGTTTGAATAACTTGGATAATTTAGATAGTAATGATAGGATTCCTGTTTCTTCTGTTCCTTATGTAGCATTGTGCAATGAAATTATCTCTAATGTGGATATTGTCAATTCTGTTAATGTTGGCATTGGGAATGCTGGGGGCAATGTAGACAATGCTACATTGAATCCTACTCATGTTGATGATGATGAGGTTGTCGTGCCTTTGTATAATGTTCTTGTTGATGATAATGAGGTTGTTGTGCCTTCGGCTACTTGGGGCTTGGATGGTGAGGTTGCTCATGTTTCTGGAGGCTGTTTTCCTCCTTTAACTATTAGGGTTGGGGGTGTCGTGGACTCTAATGTTGAGGGTATGGTTGTTGTGCCTTTGGCTGGTGAGGGGTTGGAGGCTAATAACAATATTATTATTTATTAACCTTATAGCTACCCCTATTCTTTCGCCTACTTTAGTTGATGAGGTTGCTGATGCTGTTGAGGCTACCTCTGGCTCCCTTGTGACGCGGTTGGAATTGCTTATTTACATTCCAGTATCTCTCATTTCTGATGAGTATTTGGTAGCCCAATTGGCAGGTAAGTTGGAAAATAATTGTTTGGAGCAAAACGATTGGTTTAATGATTTTGAATCTTCACCTTGCAGGGGTGATGGAGATGACTTGGATGAGCTTGAGGATGCTATTTAGGCAAGTCATAATTTGAATGTTAACTGTATTATTGAAAAAGTTTTTGCTTTGGGTGGTGATAAACATCATAGTAGGAAGCAAAAAAGGAAACAGTTCGGTCCTACTATGTTGATATTGGATTGTTTTATTCTGTTCATTATTTTGGTGGTTTTTTTGGTTGTTGGTTGCGGAGCTATTGGTTGTCTTATTTTTATTTTTTAGGATGGTTACGTCCTCCTCAGGCTTTTCTTCGTCGTTAGCAAGTGGGTGTTGTTTGTTCCTTAGAACTTCGGGTCTCTTCTCCTTTTCCTGCTATGCTTTGTTGTATTCTTTGCAGGCTTCTTCTTGGTCATTGTGTTTGATCCTCATTGAATTGATGTTGATTGGTTGGGAGTTTTAATTGGGAGGCTGCTTCTATTCAACTCAATCAGCCGTTTCAGCTTCTTTGTGGGGCTTTGTTGGCTTGTTGACCTGGTCTTTTTTCTTGTTTTATTTTCTTGAGTTTTATTGTAATAGATAGAATAAAAAGCTCATAGGTTTCACTTTAAATGTTATATTTGTATAAAACTATTGATTCGTTAAGGGCTTGTAACTCTCTTTTCTTATTAAAGCGTAGGCATGAGGGTTTTATTCAAAAAAAAAATTGAAAATGTATTGTTATATTATCTATGAATTTCCAACAATAATAGGATCTCTTGTTCTTGCAATTGAATTTTTTCCAATAGTCTATCAAAATCCCATAGGATGAATAAAAATCAATCTATAGAGTATGCACTTGCTTTTCTAAAACAAATCTACAATATCACCCTCATTTCATCTAAATAAGACATAAATCCTAACCATTATAATATCCATTCTTTTAATCATTTACTTAATCATCAAATAGTATGTTTGTTCTATTAATTCATTTAAATGTAGGAGGATTAATGAAATTAATGAATAAAATTATATTTTTCCTTTTATTTCCTTTATAATTTCTTTCATTATTATACTAAGCAAGAAAGCAGCTAGGCATTTCCAACTGTTCAGCCCAGGCCAATAATAAAACAGCAGCCCAATGAAAACACACAAAGGCCCAATATAAAACACATGATACTTCCAAAAAAAAAAAAAAAATTGTAATCAGAACTATTTAATAGAAAATAAGATATTTATACGATAATTCAAAGAAATTTTTTTATTAGAAAATAGAGCTATTTGTTTTTAACCAAAATAAAATTATGTTATTATATTATCGATTTTTTTTTTTTAATTCGAGAATTAATTTCTGCCAGGTTTTTAGTGATGAGATATGATATTAATCATATATTTTGATAAAATCAATATTAAGATTTTTATAGTCATAATTTTTTAAATATTTTATTTAAATATATTTTAAAGAATTTATTCTTAGTTATACTAAATTAAAGTCAAAATTTTATATTATGATTCTAATTTAATGTTCGACTTTCTTTATAAATTAATTTAGTTTTTTTATTTTATCTTTAAAATTCTTATAATTATCTTTGTTTATTGAAAATAACAAATAAATTAATCATTTATCTGATTTAAATGACGAGTTTAATTCATATTCATAAAAAAGCTCCTCCACACAATTAAATTCTTAAAAGATATATTTAAGAAAATAAATGCTGAAATAAAAATTTAATGTAGAGATATTTCATCCTTAAATTATTATTATATTAGTATAGTCGTTATTGATATATTAAAAAACAAAAAAAACTGTTTGAAATTTCAAAGAGTGAGAAATTTCACACCGCACTACAATGACACTATTTTTTCCGCCACCGCAGAAAGAAAAAAAAAAATTAAACCAATGTTTTCCTTAGTTTTAGCGTTTTCTGGTCCGAAAATAAGAACTTTTATAGACTATTTAGGCCAAGTAGAAAATATGAACTTTAATGAGATCAGAATCAAATGATTTTGAGCTTGTTGCATTCATTATGCCGTGTCAATTAATTCATCATGTCGGTTCTTTCCGTTCGAACTCCTTACAGAATAATTTCTCAATCAGAAAAATTATTACGTGCAAAATCCGGATAACGAGAACCATCCGGATTTGCTGCATATTTATAAATACTCTTATGTGAGTATTTACTAAGTATTTTGTAAGTATTCGTTGAGTATTTTGTAAGTATTTGTTGATAATTTGCTGATTTAATTTCTGCATAGAATAATTTCTCTATCATTTGACACTTAAATTGATATCTTAAAACATCTAAATATATTTCAAGAGCTTGGTTTGAGTATATATATATATATATATATATATATATATGTATAAAGTTTTTAATTTAAATATTACCTCATTTGAATTTTCAGAGATGCATCAAAGTTACTAAAAAATATTGGTTCAAAATTAAAAAGTCATGAGCAGAAATTCAATTCTTCAAAAGAAAAAATTATTTGAAGAGCACAACCGTTTTACGTATCCTTAATTAATAAAATAAATATAGGTCAAAATTGTTTTATATAGATTATAGATTGCTTAGCAGTTAGCATCAGATAACATACACCACAACGTAATCAAAAGAAATCTTAATTAATAAGACATAAACAGACGCAATTACAGAATCTTCACTTGCCAAAACTACGCCTTGACTCTAAAGATAAATATTAATGTGAGCACATTCCAAATTGATTTTTCTTATGTATAATTTATATATATTTATTACATAAATTTTTATATTTACTTCATGCTAAAGTATAACAAAAATTATGCATGAAAATATATTTTTTGCTTTAAATAAGTTAATAATAATAATTTAATGATTTTGATATAATTTTGTGGTTGTTTATTTTGTTGACAAAAGACAGTTCAAAGAATATTATGTAAAGTAAATAGAGTGTAATGTAAATAATTTTAGTTGCTTGTTTGTACAATACAAATAGGCATGTGCATTCAATGGGTTTCGCTAAATTAGTTCATTTATTTTAGATAGGGTTGTCAAAATGGGTTAATGTGTCGGGTTTGGGTTTAACCCGGCCTAACCTGGGTCCAAACGGGTCAACCTGAACCTTCTCGAGTTTTGCAAATGAGTCCAGAATTTCAACCCGGACCCGATTTTAGTGGGTTACCGAGTTGAACCGACCGACCCACAAAGGTTTAATTCTTGAACTCGTTTCTGTCTTCACATACACATTCCAACATCATAGGCGGAGAAGAGGGCCTTTAGGCTTCATGGCAAACACGGACGACAGATGCGGACACGGACACACTTCACTCAAGTCACACACGGTAGACGCAGACGCTTTGGTGGTAGTCGGAAGTCACGGCACCACTGCACCAGACGGCAGTCGGCTTTCACAGCATATGCGGAGTTGCGGATGCACCGACGCCACGATGGACACTGAAAGTCACGCCTAACTTAGGACTCGTGACAGGTGCAGGACTTTGGACCAAAACCGGACTTGAGCACATATCGGTAGCTCACGGGTCAACCCAGGTTGATTTTGGGTTGTTGTGGTCAACCCAATTCCGACCCGATTTTAAAAACGGGTCTAAAACTCGAGCCCAAACCCAACCCATATGTTAAACAAGTTCACCCGAGCACAAAATTTTGATGGTTGGGTTTGATCGGGTTTCGAGTTGGGTCAAATTTTTTTCACCCATAATTTTAGGTAGAGCTAAATAGACCAAATAATATATAGAGCCAAATCAAATTGTACTATAATTTAGGCTTCATTTGGGACAACTTTCTTACTGATTTTTAAAATAGCTTTTTAATATAAAATTTTTTAGAACATAAAAATTTTGTACAAAAAAATTGTTTTAGAAAGTAGTAAGAAATCTGTTCCAAATGGAGCCTTAGTTTGATTTATTCAATCCCATTTAGGCTTAACCAAAATTTGAAAATATGTTTACCTTATTAAGAAACTCTAATAATAATTCTACAAAGAAATTGTAGAACACTTTGGTTATTTGGAATTCTGTTCTTTTTGGTGAAAAATCTATACATAGAGAATGCATTCATGAAAATAAATAAATAAAATGAATAAAGCCAATTTTAAGAAGCTTATAAGTCACACCAAATTTTGATTTGGACTCATATATATGAAGATATTAGATTTTCAAAATAAAATAAAATTTCAATTTATAGTTCAACCCTTTGAGTGATTGCATCCCTACCTAACCATGCTTCCACATGCTTATCCTTCTGGACCTTCTCTTCAAGCTAAGGTCCATTTTAGCCCTCCTCTCTTCTATTAATTATAATTTTGCACTAGCTTGACTGTAATGAAATCCAGGGAGACTAAAATTTTCAATAGATGTAAAAGTCATTGTTTTGTGGGTTGCCACTACTAATATATGGTTATTTTGAATGAAATTTTAACAAAATTATTTCCTTATCATTTGGATTGATGATTATTTTCTTAAAAGTATTTAGTTTGTAATTTTTAAATTAAATAGTTTTGAAATTAAATTCAAGACCGTTAGAGCTTCAATTTCAACAAAATTATAGTATGTAAAATAAAATGCAAGTTCAATCAAACTTCAATTTTTCTCAACGAGACGAATTCATTGACATCACAAGTGATCCAATCTGCCTTCAATTGAGCTCAAATCAAGCACTTTAAACATAATTGAAAACATTTCGATATTAATTGATTGACCAAATAATTTCTAAATTTTATTTGCTTGTAGTCAAATTTGGCAGTTCAAGCCCATGATCATTCAATTTTGACTTCATTATGATACTCAAATACTTGATTAAAATATTACAATCAAGAGCATCAATATGGAGTTATTTGATGGAGTATTTTGTATTCTAGCTAAATTTATCAAAATGGCCCTCTCAAAAGCTATAATTTGAGCTTAATTTTCTACATAATGGAGGTTCACGAACTAAGAGAGCTAAAAAAATTATATTGCATTTCCTGCGATTATTGCCAATGACCACTACCGGTAATCACCATCGAGCATCAATATGGAGTTATTTGATAGAGTATTTTGTATTCTAGCTAAGTTTATCAAAATGACCCTCTCAAAAGCTATAATTTGAGCTTAATTTTCTACATAATGGAGGTTCACGAACTAAGAGAGCTAAAAAAATTATATTGCATTTCCTGCGATTATTGCCAATGACCACTACCGGTAATCACCATCGATCACCATTATTAAACTTCAATCATCCAATTATTATCGTCCAACCGCTAAAACTCAACCCTAATTTTGGGTTTTAACTATCCAACAGCGGACATACCATTTTTGTAATCCTTACAACAAGAATTAAAAAAATTATTCTCAATTGTGTAATTATATTTTTGACCGCCGGCAAACCGCCGGATTTTTTTGCCGCCGGAAAACGCCGTCGGAAAGTATTTTCCTACGCCGTTTTTTCCGGCGGCTCGAAAGCCGCCGGAAAACCGCCGGAAAATTAAAAAACCGCCGGAAATTGCTCAAATTCCACCGGAAAAAGCCGCCGGAAGTGGGTGATTTTCCTGTAGTGTTTTTCATTTGTGGAAAATAATATATTATTATATCTATAATTCTATAGTGGACTATTATTGCAACTAAGTCAGCCTCATGATTTTTCCCCTGTTTGGGGTTTCCAATTAAAATTTTCTTGTATCAGTTGTAACCTATATTTGTGATAAATATTTTTGCAAGGTTAAGATATTAAATACTCTATCACTATAAATTTTATAACACTCAACAATTTAGTGCATTCTATGAGAAATATTCTCAACATATACTGTCATTATTTCTTCAATAGATGATAATGAATCCCTTAATTAAGAATAACATGATTTAGATGGTGAAAGCCACCTTGACCTTACTTTAGACGATCATATGCATAATAGGATGAAAGAACTTTGAGTTCAAATATTATAACTTTTAAAGGAGACTAAACAATGAGTACAATCATATCATAATAGAGTTCTTCTACCATAAAATCAACAAAAAATTGGGGGTTGATTTATTTGATGGCACTCTGACAGCATTTTCTTATGTTTTAATTCTTTGTCCACCACAGTATCATGAATGTGATCTCTTGAACACTGCCAGCACAGCCCATTCTTCCTCCACCGACTATAAAGAACTTAAATCATCATCGCCTTATCGATACTCCTTGTAATGCTCTAAGATATGTGTTGTGTGCTTTATTCAGGAGAAAATCCCTTTCAAGAAAGAAATTAGCTTATTCTTTATCATAATTTTCCGAAGTCTTTATCTATATTGATGAAATTCTCCAACATCCTATTCTGGTGGGATTTTAGTTATGTAATTTATCCATTTTCAGAAACTTTTGATCCTTATGAGCACACTAATCATTATAAGACCATCATATTCATGAAACTTCTAACTCAGTCATTTGTCATTTCTTTCCTATAACTCTTAAGAGACAAGCTAGAACATAGCTTCATGATTTCCCCACCCTCTCTCTCTCTTTACGGTATAAATATTCATATTTTTGCCGATTTAACCTTATTTATTGATGAGCAGTTCTTTGCTAATGGAAAAAAAATAATTAATGACTTTTTTTTTTTTTTTTTTGAGATTTGTCAAAATGAGATAGTGGCTTTAAAGAAAAATGTGTAAAGATTAATTTTTTTTATTAAGGCCAAATCCTAAAATCAAGTCTAAAGTTATTAAGTTACTATGATGGGTATGTATAGGTCGACCTTTCACAACGTTTCCTTCCCGCTACCATGTGGCTAGGGCATTGACGTCACATATTTCCAATCTCACCAGCCTTGACAGCACGACAACATTGTTGTGTCATGCTACATCTAAACGAGTCGAGTTTTGACACTATCGAGTTCAACTCGTCAGTCATAAAGCTAACTAGAATTCAATCTCGTCCCACTATAAATGTGCTCGAGACGGCTCGCGAGCTTTGGCAAGCTCGATTCGTTTTTCGAAAAAACTGCATCATTTATTATAAAATCTAGTTTAAATTTAATAAACAAATTCAAATTTATTACAAATTCCAATTTAAAATTTATTACTGTTGCATCCTGGAGTATTCGCGGCGGTGGAGAAATATAAAGTTTAACATCTTAGCGTTGTACGAAGTTCTATCTATTATTGACTCACTATAACTATCAGTACTGTTACTGATTTATTGTTATTGTATTAATTTATTATTACTAAGAACACTATTCTTGTTACTGAATATGTGATATAAGATACTGATTTGACATTGATATAGAATGATTAAACATCATGTGTATACTAATTAGTTTGATAGTACTGCATTGTTATGAATTCCAATAGCCTTCATATATGTTTTAGTTTTACTAATTTATATGATTCTTTTATTTACTAGATAACACTATTACAACATATGATTTAAGAATGATTATTTCTTCTTTTATTGTTTTGATATTTGTACTAGTTTACTAATTTACAGATATCATTGTTTCCATACTATGTTGTTTTACTGGCCTCAGTATCATATCTTCTTACTATTTTATATATTTTATATATTTTATAGTTATTGCATCTGTTTTATTGTTCATGTACATATTCATGATCATATTGATTGTCACAGTTATGAACTAAGTGATTACATGTATATTGTTAATTTCTTTATTGTGTTTTTAGTTCAATTATAGGATTGTAGTGACATACTAAATTTTTTAATTCATTTTATGTGGTTTAAATGATTTCAAGCCAAAGAGTAGGATCAAGAGTGTGAGACTAATCAATTATATGATTATGTGGGTTTTATTGTATTTTTGCCTTTTTTTTTTCTTTGTATATTATTTTGTAGTTAGGAGTGGATGGATATATTGTATTGTACAACTCATGGCTATTGTACATGATTTTTAGAGAGATGAATGTAGATTTATATTTATATTTTGATTTATAGATTTGCTTTCGCTGATAATCATATATTATTAAAAGAAATTAGATAGTTATGATAAAAAAATAATAATTCTTTCAAATTTGATTCTGAGACATGATACCTTAATGATATCAGAATTAAATGATTTTGGGCTCGTTGGATTTGTCTTGTCAAGCCACTCGATTTGTCTGTAAGTATATCATATTTAGAGATCATTTCATCATCCAATTTGTGTCTTAAAGCTTTCAAATATACCTTTGGCCATTAATTTAGTCTCATTTGGGCTTAAATTATACCAATTTTGATGTCGATGGGTTCATCTTCCTGATATATTCAGTTTGACTATAATTATACTGAGATCAAAGTTCAGATGATCCTGAATTTAATTCTTAAAGTTTCAAATTTAAATATCCCTCGAAATTCGTGCCTGAAGAAGCTTATTTTTGATGTGTTGTATCAACTATCAAGGATAAATAGCAAACCTTAAATTTTCTCATATAATTCCCTCTAAAAAGAAAAAAAAAATATGTTTGAAGCCCCAACCTTGCTTAGAGGTCACCTACACAATTATAAATTTATTAATTAAGATAATTTAATTAAAACACAACAACAAAAATAATCAAATCTTTATCGGCTGCATGAATTATTTTTCTCTATTGTATATTAAATAGTGAAATTTTCATTTAAATCTAATAAAAAAAAAAAAGACATTCATAATATTTTCTAACAAAGTCTTTTTAAGTCTACCCCTATCTTTCTCGACATAAATTAGATCTAATACATCTACTCTTTTAATAAGATTAATCATTTGGTTGCCCTCTCTCTATTATTCCATGCGGAAAATTAGGAGAAGAAAGCTGTGGTTAAACCCTAAAAAAAAAAAAACACTGGTGTTCAACATTTGCAAGCCAACAGTACAATCAACATCAATGTTCTTTACAATCTACTTAGAAATTTAGAACAAGAGCTGATAGATGCCTTCCACAACTTAATTTCTTACCAAACAATGCAGCACGTTTGTCGAAGCTGAAGTTGACACCAGATTCTGAAAGCAGTAATGACAAAAATAAGAAATCTTGAAAGTCCAAACTGAATTAAGGAGTTCTACCAAACAGAAATAGCTTGCATGTGACAAGCAGAAAAGTAGGGTAGGTTTCATAGGATCAGTATGTTCTAATTGAATTGCCAGTATATGATGAGCAGGTAAATAATATTACACTCGTTTTACTTCAGCTGTGACAGCTTCAAAATGCCTTCTTGCTGAGCTTTGGACCCTCACTTAGGGAGAGATTATTACGCGTGTAGTTCGGATAGGAGAACTTCTGATTCTGTGACTGTGCAAAGTGAAAGCACAATTAATGAGCACATTGCGCTTTTACTAGTGTATACATTCACAGAATCCGGAGACAATTTCGACTCGGACTCGGCCATAATAATCTCTCTTAGGCCCGGATCTTTTTTTGTAATGCACTTCTTTCTATTTTTAGGTTTGATAAATCTTCTGCATTTATGATAGATGTCGTTGGTTTTGTTTTCTTCTGTAAATGCTGAGCTTCGCGTTCAATTTTTCATTAAAAAAAAGTTGTATACGTTTTTTCCTCGAAAGCTAGAAAGGTACATCAAATGGAGCCACATTAATTTATAGCCATGAAAATCTTTCGACGAGTACTGTGTTATTTAATAAAACCAAAAAGTTAGTTGAAGCTTGGGGTGTCAATATTTGACACGACCCGAAATTCGATCATGAACCGACCCGGAAAAATCCGGGTTCGGGTCAACCCGTTTAACATACGGGTCGGGTTCGGGTTGAAAAAGTGAACCCGTTTAAAAAATCGAGTCGGGTTCGGATTGACCCGGCAACTCGAAACTGACCCGGTTGACCCATTTAGAAACCCTAAGTTTTGTTTTGGCGTTCTGTGGCCGGTTCGCGTACTTCGGGTTCGGGACTTCGAAGTTCGGATTGCTTGCCGGTTGTCGCGTTCGTGTACATCCTTTGCCAATCCGACCATCCGGGATTCCGGCTTCCGTTGTCTGCAAGGCCGAGGCTGCACTGAGACAGACTATTGGCGAGTTGTCCTCATTCCGTGAGTTCCACGGGCTAACCATCTAGTCTCCGCCGTCTGCCAAGCAAAGCCGCTGAGTTGCTGTGATGCCCCAGAATCAAATAGTGAAAGGATTCGTCCTTATAACTCCCAATCGTTATATCCATGATCCATGATCTATGATTTAAAGGAAAGCCCGTCGGCCCACCATCCTGTACAGGTCAAGTCTATCTTCAACCAACGTTCAACCATGTTCTCACTTGTCTTTCAGTATCAATAGTCAATTCAGTAAGCAATTCAATAATCAATCGATAATCAATGCAAAAATAGATATTAAAGCAAATCTAAAACAATCATATCAATAGTCATGCAAATATCAATTCAATCTATCAATTCCAGAAAATTCGGAAATCATACGAAAATCGGGCAGCGTAACGGCAGTCGGTCAAATTTACACAAAAATCCTGCAAAAAGACACAATTTCCAAATCTTTCCAAATTACAGAAGAATCTCAATAACATCAATACAAGACTATTATCCTATATAAACCAAATCAGATCAAGTCCCGATAATTTTCTATTCGATTAAAATCACGTAGAATCAATTCCGACCGGTAAAATCTTCGTAAAATACAGTCAAATCGTGTACAATCATCATATCTATAACATACTAAAAGTTGTGCGGTGAAAGTTGTGCCAAATCAAAATCACGTCGAAAAGTCGACTACGAAAACACAAAAAAAATCATAACTCGGTCAAAACTCAATATCTTTGAAAACAGAAATAGGATTCGGAGTCCTTACCACGAGATCTTCACTTTTCCCAACAGCAGCGTCG
>NW_021319661.1:1274412-1305371 GCF_001605985.2 Dendrobium catenatum | reverse complement strand
ATGATCTTACTTTTAAAATTTTTGTTTGGATTTTATTATTATTATTATTTTATCAAGTTTATGTCATAATAATTATTTATTTATTTATAAATTGTATTTCTACCTTTTAATTAAAATTAATTGCTCCCACACAATCAAAAATGATTTTTAAGGATTTTTAAAATTACTTTATATATATATATATATATATATATATTAAGAAGTAACAATTAAGTTTGCTTGTTTAGTAATTTTTTAGAACTTTAAAGCTATTTTCTCGTGAAAGCCAAACACATCTCCACGTGGTTTGGAACGTTGAAACAAAAAATTATTATTATCATTTATCGATATACCAAACTAAAATCATAATTAAAGATGAAATCAGTAATTTAAATATTGAGCCGGCCAGCCTTTGTTTCTTGCATTTTTCAGAGACAATTTGTCGGATATGTAAAACTTTTTTAATTGAATTGACTAAAAGTTCATATTTTTCTCTTCAATAATAGGATTTGATTCTAGGAGGAACAGAAACTACAGCTGCTATTATGGAATGGGCCATGACGGAGCTTATCAGACATCCTGAGATCATGCGAAAGGCTCAAGAAGAAGTGAGAAAAGCACTTAATGGAAAGAGGAAAATAGAGGAGAAAGATATCAGCAATCTTCCTTATCTAAATATGATAATCAAAGAAACTCTTAGAGCAAGACCTCCAGGGCCTTTTCTAGTACCAAGACATTCTCTCGAAACAATCAAGCTTGGAGGATACACAGTACCTGCTGGAAGCAGAGTTATGATCAATGCATGGGCGATTATGAGAGATCAAACTTGTTGGGATGAAGCCGAGAGCTTTAAGCCAGAGAGATTTGAAGGTGTTGATATGGCTGATATTAGAGATTCATTCATTCCATTCGGTGGAGGGAGAAGGATTTGCCCAGGAATAAATTTCGGTATGAGAAGCATGGAGAATGTGTTGGCAAATTTACTCTATCACTTTGACTGGAAGCTGCCTGGAGGAAAGAAGCCCGAGGAAGTAGATGTGGAAGAAGCATTTGGCTTGTCTTTGATCAGGAAAAATGACCTGGTCCTTGTTGCAACTCCATACAAATATATATAACGTACTATTTAGATTAATTTGTTTGTAACTTGGTTACAATTAAGCATATATAGTAATAATTAAGGATCTTTCTTGTCATGTATTTATGTACAGACAAAGAAAGATATTAAATAAAGATGTTGTTATCTATGTAAGTTAATTTAGATTTTGTCATTAAATATAAGAAGTTTATTGACACCGGACCGGAGGGGGCTCGACGAATCCATGTCAATGATCCGGTGGCCATGACCAGCTGGCTCAGATCCACTCAGGATACAGGATACAAAACAATGTAAAACTACTCAAATGTTATTCATCTCAACCATCCTCTATTACAAACGTTGTTATCTATTTATAGACAAAGGTAGTCACCTATTAGGCTACACACAATCAAAAGCAAGCACTAAACCTATGTAGTCATATAAGTTACCAAATGTAATAAAACTAGCCTGAAGTTAATACAATCAAACAGCTCAGCTTGAACTTCATTTACATTTCCTGTTAATTCTCATTGATTATATTAACTGGAGAATTTTAAATTAATAGATTGACCGCACATCCTTAACTTTGTCCAGTGGTAGTGCAGACTCGTCACTATTTTCTACTTCTAGAGGTTCAAAATTGTTATCTTATTCAGCAAAGATTCAATCTTAGCAGCTTCCTCGACAACTTGGTATACTTTTCAACTATAGATCTTCTTCGAATGAAAGCGAAGTCATTGGTCCTGTGCAGGAAAGCAAAATCTTGCACATCAAATCATTCGGTATTTTTCAATCTAAAACTGTACTCAAATTTTCCAGAAATTTCTTCTTTAAAATCTCTATAATTAACTGAGTTGACGCACACATTCTTTTCCTAATTAAGTGGTCCATCAGATCTGTAATTTCCAATCAATCAAAGAGATTCTTGTGGAAATGCAGGATCTTATGGGACTCACAACCACTTCCTCATCAAGCAATTCATGTGCTCTTATCAAATTGACTGCTAGATGATTGTCCATCTCAAAAAAATTTCAATGCAAGTTCTTCCTTCTTTATTATCATTAATTATGTAATGCTTTGTTCCTTAATTTTTAGACCGATAAATGATTATTTAGCACATATAAATATGTATATTTTCTAAAATAGATGATTTGAATAATATTATCCAAATCATCTATGTATATAAATATGTATATAAATTTCTGTGTTAATTGGTTGGCTAAGCGGCCTGGGGTGGCAGTTTGGCTCACTTTACAGATTATTGTGTTAAAAACGTTCCTGTGCAGTTAAGAGGGATTATTTATCAGGATGGAATTGGTACTCCTTATATTAGAAATTAGGTTTGTGTTGTGTCGGTGTGGTTTTGGTTCTGTTTTCCTTCGTCTTGTTGGTGCTGTTAGCCTGATGTTCACTTCTGTTTTGTTGTTTGCCTTTGTGTCTTGCTTTTCTTTGGTTTAGCTTTGCTTAAGTTTCATCTGGTTATTTAGAGAGGTTCTTTTGTTTCACTTGTCCTGCTCCCTTTTCGGATATGGTGGTCCGTTTCACTGCCTGGGTGGTTTGTCCCGTGCTGATGGTGGGTTGTCTTGCCTTTGGTTCCAGGTTGTTTTTGCTGGTTTTGGAACTGGAAGGATTTTTCTGCCATCTGATTTTGGATCATTTTTGGGTTGCGTGTGGGCCTGAATTTAGTTCATTCCTTGCCTTTTCTGGTTTCTTACATGAGGTAGCATTTTGTGTTTCTTTCGCTGGATTGGGTTATTAGCATTTCTCTGTTGTGTGTTGATGGGATTCCTCCCGGTTTCCTGATCATTTATGGTTTTAATTCTCTCTGTATTGGTAGTTTTTGCTTCATTTTATTTAAGCCCAGGTTGATGGCTGCTTGTTGTTGTTTCGATTGCTAAAAAATAACTTTTATAGAAAATATTAAATGGCATTCATTCAATTAAAATATCATCAATCTTTGGTGAAGAATATATCATTTTAAAAATTCATGATAGCATGAAACCAATTAATTAAGAATATTTATAAATAATTAAGCAATAAATTCAACTCCCTTGCATATATTTAAAATTTTAACTTTGTTTTTCTAATTTTAGGAGTTTGCTCCATTGTTCTAGGAGAAAGATACAATTTCTTTCAAAAAGAAGTTGCTTATTTTGTGGAAAAAAAAAAAAAAAGGATTGCTAAATTCTAATTATTTGCTATTTACATTTTTTTAGAATTCTTATTTCATTATTATGCTTGATTCAAACTTCGAACAAGATTTAAAAGTCTTATCCCAATATAGCATAAATAATTTTTTTATTTAAATGATATTATAAAATCAACAACTTAAATTTCAACTAATAATCAAATTAATAAATATAACAATTGAATCAAATCGATAGTCATATAACACAATTAGTTCTAATACGTTATCAAAAATCAACTTGATTAACTATCAATCTCAACGTACACTTTAAAAAATAAATTTAGGACAATCCAACTTTAAATATCAAAAAAATTTAGAGTCAAATTAATCATCTCGACAAGATGATCCTATCAACACTAAAAGAGGGTAAATCCATACCCATATAAGACTAAATCAAACACTTTAAGGGTAATTAAAAACTTTGGGACATTAATTGGATGATGAGATGACATCCAAATCTAGCATGCTTATACTCAAATCGGGCACTTTAATGAGATAAAAGCAAAGAGCCCAAAATCACTTAATTTCAACATCATTAAGGCATGCACTTAAATGTGGAAAGCTTAGTCTATGATATAGAAAATTAATATATATTGCTCGATAGAGTATTTATCACTTGCATTCATTTCATTTTCCTATTTTTGGGCTAAATCTTCATGCAAAACTAGAACGTAGAACCCTCTCACTCTACTATCACAAATCATCTTGCACGCAACAATTAAGCGTCATTTTTGGGTACCAATCCCCCATCTTTGTAAGCCCTATGAACACCTATTCAATGGATAATAGGTGTAACAACCACAACAACTAAACCTCTCACTCCAACACTCATCATTCAAGGGATCAATCTTTGAACGAAAGATGCTAAGCATTTGGTGAAGGCACATCAAATCCATCCCTTAAAGACCGCATTCCCAGAATTTTGCCAGCTCCATGCTAATGAATGAGCACACAAAAGGATCACATTAAATGAGTAAAGCCCTATGATTTTTCCCTTTTACAGATTTTTCATGTAAAAATTATAGTATCACCCATATGCTTTTCATTTTCCTATGTGAGTGCTAGATTTTCATGCAAAACTAAAAAGCAAAACTCTTCCACTCTCTTGTGGTGAATCTTTTAACACAAGTTAGATTCAATTTTTATATTTTATCTATAGAAATGCATAATGATAAGAGAGGTGATTCCACATCACACTCATTAATCAAATTTGCATCCAAAACACCACAATATAAGTGCATAACCACATAATTTTGCCATTTGCATCATGAATTTTATGGGAGGAAGCCCCAAAGATGAAAATTTTGAAATGAAACAATCGAACGTTGATGTGCTCTTTCCTCACAATTCCAGCCTACATATAAAGGAAAAATTTTAGTCCCATGATTCAGAAAAAAAAGGGGAAAAAAGAAAAACTAGCAATGGATACTCAAGACATAAATTTATTGACACACATAATACTAAAATGAATTCTTGGTTCGTTTCTGGGATATATATCTGGTTCACTAATTTGTGGAGGAGGCTGTGAGAGCAGTGAGGGAAGAAGAGGATCGGAACAGAGAGAGAGATCGAGAAGCAAAAGTAATTCAATCTTATTATTCAAATAACTATTACAGGGAGTATATATAGGGAAAACAGAGATACAAGAGTAAATAACAGTTGGTGTAGAATAAGCTAAATAATAATATCTGCTCACATCCTCCCTCAAATTAATCATCCGGTTCACAGATGGTTAATTTGGAGCGAAGATAGTTGTAACGAGTACTGGAGAATGGTTTCATGAAGATGTCCGCGACTTGTTCTTGTGATGAAATGTGATGAATATGAATGTTGCCATTGGTAATGTGCTGACAAATAAACTGATAGTCTATTTCGATGTGTTTTGTCCTGGCGTGGAAGACGGAGTTCTTGGCGATGGCGATGGCGATGGCGGAGATGTTGTCACAGTGGACGATCGTCGGAGCATATTGAGATAGCTACAGCTCGGCGGATAGTCAACGAAGCCAAATAGCTTCGGATGTCGCGGCGGACAAAGCACGATATTCTGCCTCAATTGATGATTTTGCTACCGTTATCTGTTTCTTGACGGACCAGGAGATTAAGTTGGGTCCCATGAAAGTACAGTGATCGGTGATAGATTTCTGGTCGGTTGTGTCGGATGCTCAGTCCGCATCGGTGTATGTTTGAAGTTGATAGTCTCCTGGTTGGATAGGAAGGCCAAAGTGTTTGGTTCCTTTGATGTACCTAAGGATCCGCTTGAGGCTCTTGAAATATTGATCGGTAGTTTTGTGCATTCGCTGACATGCTTGATTTGTGGCGAACGCGATGTCCGGTCTAGTGATAGTGAGGTACTGAAGCGATCCTGCGAGGCGGCGATAGAGAGAAGGATCGTGAAACGGAGGTGAGTTGGGCTGTCTGTTGGAGGTCGCGGGAGCTATCGGAGTCTGAGAATTCTTGCATTGATCGAAGCCAGCGTCATGTATGAGTTTGTTGGCGTAATGTTCTTGAGTCAGGAAATAGCCATTTTGTGTTTGAATGACATGGATTCCAAGAAACAATGATATGTTGCCTAACTGTTTTAAAGCAAACTCAATGTGAAGGTCACGGAGGAGTTGCCGAATGTTTTCTTGATTATTTCCTGTCACAAGTATGTCGTTAACATAAATTAGGAGAAATATTTGAATGTTATGTTTGGAATAAATGAGAAGAGAAGAGTCAGAACGACTAAACCCGAAACCACGAGTGAGAAGAAAATTGGTGAATTTCTGGAACCATTGACGTGGCGCATGTTTCAATCCATAGAGAGATTTGTTTAGTTTGCAAACGTGGTGTGGATGACGTGGATCTTCGAAGCCCTGCGGTTGACGCATATAGATGTCATCTGGTAGGTCGCCGTGAAGAAAGGCGTTAGTGACGTCCAATTGAAGAACATTCCATTGCCGGTTGACTGGTAAAGTGAGAAGCATACGAAACATAATCATCTTGGCGACCGGACTAAAGGTTTTGATTCTTGGACATATTATATCCTTTTTAATAACTTCAGACAGAATCCACATACACTATAGGAATTTCAGTTTTTCGCTGTGGAATTTACAGCGGAATAATGTTCGTCATGGCAGATTTGCGACAGAAATTCCTCCACAAATTTGTGACTGAAATTGTTGTTGCATATCTGATGCAAGCTTAGTTATAAAATAAATAAAAAAGAAGCATTTTAAACGCTTTTATCTCCATGGCCGAGTGGAGAAGGGCGACGATTTTTGACGAGTGGAGTTAGGTTCTAATCTCAGGCAGGCCGGTCAGGTGGGAGATGGCCTGGGCAACGAGCAATCCAGTCAGCCCGGGCAGGAAGCAACCCGGTCAGGCGCGGCAGCAAGCAACTGCCCGACTGACTGGGCAGAATATGTGGTATTTTTTTTGCTGAAATTCCACTGCAAATCCGTCGGAAATGTTTGCGGTGGATTCTCCTTGCAGCAAATAATTTTATGACACCACTTTTTACGTCGGATTATATTCCACTGCAAATTGAATTTTGTAACGTACGGATTTCGGCTGCAATAATGTAACTTTCCTACTATGGTTTTAAAAAAAAGCCTAAGCCTACATAATTGCAGTTATCAGTATCATTTGCTTCCTCCAGAAAGATTTACTTTTGTATCTGAAACCCAAACTATCAACCATGAAAAAACCCTTTTAACCCTTGCAATCAGAATCATATTTGCTTTAGAATGTGAGGAAACACAGGATGGCAAACTGTTTTCAAAAGTGAAACACATTAGAGCTTTTATCTTTGGGCATATGTAGTATTTTTTTTTTTTTTTAATTAAAACCCACGGAGGGGCCCAAACATTGGACGAAGTCATCCCCGCCAAAACTCAACCTGCCTCCACGAGGCCAGAAACCCCAACGAGACCAGAATCGAAAAGCGGAGGAGAACCGAAGAGAAACAGAGAAAAAACAACGATCGCACGGGGGAAAAAAGCAAGGAACCCTAAAATCGCCAACGGAGGCGGCTAGGGCGAAAAACCTCGCCTACGAATGAGCTTATTCTTTGGGCATATGTAGTATGTCACTATGCAACTGTAAAGGTTATGATCCAAGCTCACAACGAGGTTTTTTTTTTTTTTTAAGTAATAGAACTTCATGACATTAGATTCCATATTTGTATTCCTATCATCTGCTAAGGGATTCCACTCAATGTCTCATTTGTTTGGGTTCTTTACCAATAATTTTGATAAAATCTGAACAAACTTATTGATTCCATCAAAAGTCGTTTTGTTCTGATTTGCTATTCTTTGTTTCTTTTTGTATTATCCGCTGATTAATTGGGTTCAAGTGCTCACCCTGCCCCTAAAAATATTTTGATACTATTAATCATAAAAAAAAAAAAAATCATTGAAAATTATCCATTTCTCTAAAGTCTTCTCTATTAAACTTCAGCGGAAATTCTGAAAGAATGAGTCTTTGTGGGCAAACTTTATGCATCTCAAGTACTGTGAAAACATTCATCCTTCTTTGAGTTTTTTCAAGCAAGGTCAGTCTCCTGTGCGAAAAAGATTATGTCAAATTAACTGGTTTGCTTAATCTTTTATTCAATGGGGAATTGGAAATGGTTCTTCCCCGTTGACTCCAGGCTTTATTAGAAACGGATTTCTCTGACTTCCAAATGTCAATGTTGTTTCAGTTTAGAAACCATTAATCATGTTTTCCTACATAATCCGGCTGCTATTAAAGTGTGGATTGACATTCTATAGTTCTTGGTAGCTGGATTATTTATGCTGATTGTTTTTTCTTCTGCGTGGCTGCTGTGTTTATTTGCTCCCTGCTTAGGATCGGATTAGCTCTGTTTCGGCTCAACTTTTTTTCTTTTTTCTTCAGTCTGCTCTCTCAGCTTTACATAGTGAGTAATTGATCATCTCTGAAAAAAAAATTATGCATTTCTTGTGAGCAAGTTGCATAAAAAATCACTAATACATATATATCATGATTCAAATAAAAAATAGTAGCACAAAAAACTAGTTGATTATATTAATTGGGGTGAAACTTGCTTCCAAAAAAAAGCTATTGTAAAAACTAATGAAATTTGATTCCATAATGATTTTGCATGATGAAATGTAGATAGCAAATGATGCAGATTAACTTAAGAGTTAAATTTTTTGATATAATTAATCTGATATAATATGAATTCATATAATAAAATTATAGAATTAATAAGTTATTTATTTTTTAAATATAAATGAATAACATTATAATTGATAACAACATATTACAATTTTTTTAAATTTTTTTTTACATATTACAAATAATGTAATAAAACTAACTAGAATTTAAGGTGTTAGGTATTAGTCCTAGATTTAGGTTTGCTTTTGTGTAGCTATTTGTATAGCTTTAGGTGTTGCTCTTTGTATGGCTTTTGAGCCTATATATAGGAAGTTTTTAGGTTGTAAAAGGCAGCCATGGAATAAAGAAATTTTGCATTTGTTGGCTCACGGTCCCCTCTCCTCTCCCTCCTCACTCCCTCTCAAGATCTTGCAAGAAGATCTCTTAATCTTCTTCCTTAGGTTCTACATAAGGTTTGTTTGGGATGAATGCATGATTTTATAAAGTTGATTGTAAAATTATTGTGGGGAAAGTAACTTTATTTCTTTTTTAAAAAAATGCCTCTTTCCGCTGCAGAAATTTTTGAAAATCAATGATACTTTTTTTTTCTTTGGAGAATTAAAACACAAAATATTCCTAAAAAGAAGCAACGGTATTATTTCCTATCTAATTATGCTAATTTAAAATATATATATATATAGCAGGTTAATAAATGGTTGTGTACTATCATATTTTGTAATTAGCAAACAGATAAAAACATAAGGAAGTAGAATTAAGCCAATACATGCAACCTTTTTTTTTATGAGCAAATTTTCAAGCGTGTGTATATATATATATATATTACCTCTAGTTGTTTTATTTTCTATTTTCTATTTTCTTGCTTTTTTTAAAAAATATAAATAAGGGTTGTACATAGAAATGAGGATGCTTAATTAGGTGGATGTGTGGATTTATATTTAGAGAAAAAATGTGAAACATGTATATATGTGAAAGGTTGGAGTAGTTTATGTGGCAGATAAAATTAGAGAGAGTCGTCAAGCATGGTTTGGTCACATAAAACGTCAACCTTTTGATGACCTAGTTATAAGAGTAAATGTATTAGATCCAGCCTATATTAAGAAAGATTGAGATCGATAGACCTCAAAAAAGATTTTGTATAAAGTATTAGAAATGAATTTTTATTAGATTTAAATAAGAAGTTAACTCTTAGCATGACATAATAGAGAAAAAGATTCATGCAGCTGACCCTAGCTACATAGTAGGATAAAGACTTAATAATGTTGTTGTTGTTGTTGTTGACTCAAACAAAAAATGATGAACATTTGATAACTTTTGCTAAGTTTTTTACTATTTGAATTGAAACTTGCATTTTAAGACCAAAACTCCAGGAAAATTATTGGCTTTAAACCATTTTAAGTTATAAATTGGACCTCAAGTCACATTGATGCAAGAGATCAAATGAAGAAAAGGGAGTGAATAGTGTTAATATCTATATATATTCTGCAAAAAAATTTTGGTTATGCATCATAATTTTGTATTCAGAATTTCTCCCATCATGAAGGTTGGTAATGGTTGTGCTACTTACTTGGCTAAGATTGGATCTCTTAGTAATGATCCTATATCTTTTGTCATCTCGAATGCCCCTCATTTCCTTAAAGGAAGTGTTATGTTGGATGCAGCTGGGCTGCCTTATGTTTCCTGTAGTGCATTCTTTTGTCGCATCATTTCATGTGTTTGTGTTATTCTATTGTTTAGTTTAATATTCCTTTCTTGATGGTTGGTTTATTGTTTTCTTGATTGGTTCCATTGCTTAGACTCCTCTATCGCTTTGATTGTATTTGTTATGCCCAATGATGTGGAACATTATAGCTTAAGTGTTCCTTAGGACTACATTACTATAGTTTGTTAAAAGATTTTCTAGAATATTCTATAGATAGTTTATATATGTATGCAATATTGTAGTAGGAAAGGTATTATTGATGAATAGAATTCTCATTTAAGCCTTTGAGCTTTGGTTAGTTATCTTGTTCTTAGAAATCCTTCAAGCATCCTCTTCTTCCAACGACGATCCCCCACATCACCCATCTCGGTGGTTGCTCCTTCCAGCTAAACCTCGCTCAACTGTTGTGTTGTCTCTAATATATTTTTTGGGCTTGTATACTCTTGGTTCTCTACTATTGTTTCTTGTTTCTTTTAAATTGTGAAGGCTACTACTCCCTTTTTCCTTTTGTTCGAACTAGTATCCTTTTGTTGTTTCAGGTTGTCTCTTTTACTGATGGTTGATTCATTATTAGTTTTGCCTTATTTCTTTGTTGTTTTTTTGTGTGCAGGTTTCCGTTCCTTTCGCAATGATCAGTTGTTCTTTCACGATATATCTCCCATCGATCTCTCCCTTTAGGTGATGGTTCTGGGCCTCCCGAGTTTATTTTATTAGGTTTTTTGGTTCAATTGTAATTGGATGAGATCTTTGGCTCTTAGGATTTTTTTTGTTCATTTTCAATGTAGTTCTCTAGAGCGGAATTGAGCATTAGGTCCCTTCTAAGGAAATTGTAACATTTTTTAAAATTAACACGTAGGCCCGATAATGAATTTTATCTCAATAAATAAATAAATAAATAAAGAGAGAGAGATCAAATGAAGGAGGGATTAATCATAAGTAGTTTCAATACAACTTTACTACATAAAAATAAGTGTTTCATGATAGTATATTCATTATAATTAAACTGCGCACAGTTCAGTATATAACAATAAAAAGGCATAAATATTAATATAAATCATAATCAATTAATCTATTACATCAGAAGTTCAATTAATGGTAAATAATAATAAGAAATTATGAACTTTTTACAATAACAGGTTATGACCAGTTTACTCTTCCTCATTTTTTGTCTCCTCTCCCTCTGCTTCATCTTTGTTGAAATTTGGTGGCTGTTTGTCTCAGTTTTTTATTGCTTCAATATGATATACAAACCACAGGACCATTTTGCCTGATCCGATAGCTTCCCAAAGAATTTGAGCTTATGTATCTAATCCTTAAAAGCACATATAAGTAAACTCAACATCAATTAAATTCAATCATTTTTTTATTGTTGTTGCGTCCTGAAGTATTCACGGCGATAGAGAAATATAGTTTAATGTCTTAGCATTGTACGAAGATCGAACACACAATTAGATAAGTGAGAGGGTGTAGCATTCATAAAAGACACCATAGTTTTTTACGTGGAAAACCCCTAAAAGGGGGGAAAACCATGGGGCCTGGCCCAGTTTGAATGAATCCACTAATATTTGTAGTCGATTACAAATGAGGCCCTTCCTTAGGAGAAGGCCTTGGATTGATGTAGCAAATGTATATCATATAGATTGCATTACATGGCAGGAGTTACATATACATGTTCGTTTGGTCGGAAGGACCGTAGTCGGCAGGAGACCAGGGTCAGAAAGACCGTTGTCTGTTAATGGAGGTCGGAATGACCATAGTAGGAGACGGAGGTCGGGAAGACCGTAGTCGACAGGAGACTGGGGTCTGAAAGACCGTTGTATGTTGATGGAGGTCATAAGGACCATAGTAGGCGATAGAGGTCAGAAGGACCGTAGTCGGCAGGAGACCGGGGTCAGAAAGACCGTTGTCTGTTGATGGAGGTCGGAAGGACCATAGTAGGCGACGGAGGTCGGGAAGGATCATAGTCGGCAGGAGACCGGGGTCAGAAAGACCGTTGTCTGTTGATGGAGGTCGGAAGGACCATAGTAAGCGACGGAGGTCGGAAAGACCGTAGTCGGCAGGAGACCGGGGTCTGAATGTTGGGCCTTAAGCAGGACGTCGGGTCTTCAGCTGGATGTTGGGTCTGAATGTCGGGCCTTAAGCAGGACGTCGGGTCTTCAGTAGGACGTAGGGACTGAACGTCGGGCCTTAAGCAGGACGTCGGGTCTTCAGTAGGACGTAGGGGCTGAACGTCGGGCCTTAAGCAGGACGTCGGGTCTTCAGCTGGATGTCGGGTCTGAATGTCGGGCCTTAAGCAGGACGTCAGGTCTTCAGTAGGACGTAGGGAATGAATGTCAGGCCTTAAGCAGGACGTTGGGTCTTCAGTAGGACGTAGGGATTGAATGTCAGGCCTTAAGATGGTGGTGCGGCGAAACTGCGGCGGTGGTCCGGCGAGGCTCCGTCGGTGGTCTGACGAGGCTCCTGCGGTGGTCCGACGAGGCTCCTGCGGTGGTCGAGGAGGAGCTTCTTCCTCCTTTTCCTTCTCTTCTCCTTTTCTCTTCTTGCTTGGATCCCCTCTCATGAGAAATGAGGGCTATATTTATATATTTTATGGAGTGGCATGGCCCGTAAATAGACGTGAGATCAGGGACGAATAGGGAGTGGTCGAATGGACGGCCGATATTGAATCCTACGTTCGTGCACCATTCGTTGGTCATTCGTGGGCCTTAGTGATGTCGGAATTTGGTGATCTTGGGCTCGTTGGATTTGTCTCGTCGAGCCGTTCGATTCGAGTATAAGCTCGTTAAAATCGGAGACCTTTGGTACCTCAAATTGCGGTTTGAAACTTCCAATAGCGCTTCGGGTCCATGATTCGGACCCATTTGGGCTCGGATTGGGTTGAACTTGGTGTCGTTGGGTTCGTATTTTTGAGACGCTCAGTTTGACTATAACCTTGCTGAAATCGGAGTTCGAGTGCTCCCGGATTTAATTTTTAAAGTTTCCAGGTTGGGTTTTGCCTCGAGATTCGTGCTCGATCAATATAATTTCATGATGACGTATCAGTTGCCCCCCTATTTTTGGACGTCGAAGCTCCAGAAGTCCGAAAATACTTGTTCCAAAATTTTACGTTGGTTGAATATCAAAAAATTGTGTTCCAAAAATTAATAGCTTGCTCGAACTTGAACATATAGGCTCGATTGAGCTCTGAAAGCATCGAAATTGAGTCCATAACGTCAAAAACGTGTCCGGGGGCCCCAAAAACGTCCGAATCGGACCGTCCGGGCCAAAAATCGGGCCAGGACACGCGTTGGCGGCCGAACCGCGCGTCGCGTTCGAAACGGCGCGACTGCGCGCTGTACCGCGCGGTTAGCCGTGCGGTTACAGTAAATTCAATTTGAACCTAATTATATAACTTGAAGGAATCCCACATCAGTAAGTTCATGCAAGATTGTAAATTTGAATAGTAAATTTTATTGATAAAAAAATATTACGTAACTCAGATATTTATGTATAGATTCTTTATCCTTAGAATAAGCTAAAATTCAAGTCGTCTTAGGTTTCGTTTGGGGCGGCTTTCTTACTGCTTAAAACGGCTTTCTAATACAAAAATTTAATTTTATTACTAAAAAATTTCTCTAAGAACCAGTAAGAAAGAGGTCTCAAACGAGGCCTTAGTTGCATAGGAGGTAGGGAGGATTGTAATTAGTGGGCGATGGATGTTGGAAAGATCGTTATCGACTTGCGACAGAGATCAGAAAGATCGTTGTCTAACGACGGAGGACGGAAAGACCGTAGTCAGCTAGCGACAGAGGTTGGAAATGTGAAACTTTTTAAGTAAAAGAAGTTAAACTCTTAAACATCGATGCGCCTTTTGGTGTAACGGTTAGAATTTATTTAGAAACTCCACATTTAAGCGTGCTCATCTTAGAATAATTTTAGGATGGGTGACCTACTGTGAAGTTACACTAATATAATAAAACTATGAGCCTCTTAGACCAAAAAAGACAATATCTCGATAGTTAAGAGTTTGAGATGCTATTGAAAAGATCGTAGTCTGACGATAGAGGTCAGAATGATCATTGTCTGGTGGAAGTCCAACAATAATTAGAAGCCGAGTGGAAGTCCAAGTCTGGAGATGAGCGGAAGTCTGGCGTCAGGTAGAAGCCTGACAGAAGTCTGACAACTGGCGGTGGCCGACAAAATTCCAAGCGGTGGTCGAGGAGGAGCTTGGTGACAAGACAGATCTTAGATTTCTCTTCTTCCTCTCCCAGTCTACTTCCTTCTCTTTTTTGCTTGGGTCTCTTTCTCACCCCCAATGAGAAATAATGTGTCTATTTATAATTTTTTTTTTAAAAATGGAATGGCCAGTAAATAGGAGGGAGATCAAAGGTAGTTAGGGAGTGATTTGAATGGACAGCGGCCAATTTGTATTCCCTAGATCATAAATCGTTTATTTGGCATATAAATGTCTTAGTGATATTAGAATTTGACGATCTTGGGCTTGTTGGGTTTGTCATGTCGAGCTGCTCGAACCGACTATAAGCATGGTATGTTCGAAAATTGTTTGGTAATCCATATTATGATTTGAACCTTTCAAATGCACTTTAGGTCTTCGATTTGGACCCATTTAGGCTCGGATTGAGTCGAATTTGGTGTCGTTGGGTTCATATTCTCGAGACTTCAGTTTGATTATAAGTTTGCTGAAATCGTAATTCAGACGATCTCCGATTTAATTTTTGAAGTTTCTAACTTAGTTTTTCCTTGAAATCCGTTCCCATTCAACATAAATTTTTTATGATTTATCAAGTTTATTACATAAGGTAGTAGTTTTTAAATTTGAGACTAATTTACATAAATTCTTACATAATAATTAGATTTGTTATATGCCAAAACATTTGCGGCAGTGGAGAAATTGAGAGTTTAATGTCCAAATTTTATACAAATATCACACAGAACAACGGCATGAGTTAATTTCTGTCGAAACCAAATCAGTAGAAAACAATAACAGCCAATTTCATGTTCATCTCCATGTTATATTCATCATAAATAATTATTATAACAAAGCAGAGAAAGCAATAACAACCAACTTCATTTGCAGATTAGCTAAAAGAGTTGAACATTAAGTTGGTGAATATAACTAAGTGATAAACATCTTGAAGAACCATCCAATCCTATGAAAGGTGAGAGCATGCATTGCCTTTCTAATTTTTAGGAGAAGAAACTAACCTTTCTAATATCCCAAGCTTGATGGTTTTGTCACGGAAGCCGCGAATGGCCGTCGAAGCCGAGATTGGTCGTCGGAGTTGGAAGAGGGAGAAAATTGGGCAGGTAAGGGTGAAATTTTTTTTTAGAGGGGGGCAAAATCTTAAAATTACCCTTCTTGTAAATTTTACAATAAAATAAAAATATTTTTACACGGGATTCTCCACTAATAATAGATGAAATTATGTTTATTAGTATGGTCATGACTCCAAATAATAACAACAATAATAATAATTCCACTCTTTCACCGACCCTTACAATGCAAGGAGTGGCTGAAAACAAACCTCATCACCAATAAAAACTTAAAGGTAGGAAGAAAAGGTTGGGACCGGCCATTATGTTAAGTATCGACCCAGTGGTCCGCTTGGTCCCCTTCTCTCTCAGTCCTTTCTAGCTTTTGGAGATCGATTAAACACTTGGATTCCGGGAATCCAACAAACAAAGTAACTGGTTGTGGAAGGTACCAGCTTTATATGCCGACCTCAATGCTAGGCTTCGCAGAAGCCCACGAGTCTTGCTGACGTGTTCTCCTCCTCTCCCTCCACATTCAATGACCGTGAGGCTGACATGCGACCATGCATGCATGTCATGCAAGTGCATGCATGTATGCAACACACAGAGGGGAAGAGAGAGAAGAAGAAGAAGAAGATGGAGAAGAGAACTGTAATTCATGCAGAGATGCAGCAGTGGTAGTCATGTGACCTGCAGAGGTCACCTAACGTCACTGTTCTATCATATTTGCATATTTGCCCTTCAAAGTTGGGATGTTACAATCTATATCTCCTGGTCTTAAACTGTTATATATTAAATAAAAACCTTATGTCGGCAAAAAATTGCTTTGGGCCACTATTATTGCAGTTGGAATTAATATATGTACCATACATCATAGCGATAAAAACTAAACAAAAACAAAATTCTAAACAATTTTAATGCAAACTTATAATATATATATTATATTTATCACTGCAAAATTTACAAATTTAAAAAAGGATACATTTTAGTATTTAGATTTCAGTTCAATTCAGATCTACATTACCCCAAGAGATATTTTTGAGGGCATTGAGTGCAAACTCGTAATTCTGAATTGCTAATTTGAATTGATCATTACATTGTCGGTTTCTCACAATATTTCATATCACTATATGTATATCTCCTTCTCAGAAATCTCACATTCTTCCCACTACAGCTCCTCCATAAACGTGTTCTTCTCTGTGACCAGAAGTTGTTAATCAACAATTAATGTCTGCCAACTCTCTCTCTCTCTCTCTCTCTCTCTCTCTCTCTCTCTCTCTCTCTCTCTCTCTCTCTCTCATTTCTCTTTCTCTCTATATATAGAATCTTCATATATATCTCATTTGCAGTATCTCTTCTTCTTCATCAAGGCCACAGATACAGAATTATTCACGCATTTATCGTTTGCAGGTAAGTTTCTTGTCAACCTCGTCACTCAGTCATATTTCCTATACGTAATAGTATATATATATATACCCAAGAAATTATTATGTGCGGACATCAGACCGTTCGGAAGCGAATCAAAACACTCAATATCACCCAGTACATAGCAAATGAGTGATACAACGCGTTCTAATTCGCCTCCGAACAGCGCCCGCATCCTCACATAATAATTTCACATATATACCCTGTGTATAGAGTAATGTAATTTTTATTTTTATATTATGGATGAAATAAAGCATAATGTTTAATTTAGGTCACATATGTAGTTTGATGCAAGTAATTATGCCTTCTAACACAGCTTATCTTGTTCGATCTGTAGGTTAAGAACTTAGACTTTCAATTAAGAGGTCTTGAATTCGAGTCTTTGTGTATGCATTTTGTGTATGAATTTGTCTTAATTAACCTAAATATATAAAAAAAAAACTATGCCCTCTGAGATTCCTATGGAAGATACCATTGCTTCTGTCAACAACATTGAATTGCTATATAGTACTCAGCTTTGACAGAAAGATAGACCATCACTTGTAGTTGTCTGGTCACTCTGTTAGTAGAGATCTAATGCAATTTAGGGTGCAAGATAGTTTTGTACTTTTGGTTTCAGTGGCTGCCACGTAGGAATGATTTGGGTCTGAGATGGAGTAGATGGGCATGTGTCACAACGTTATGTGGGGTTGACTGCAGGTAATAATTGGTGATGTGAGGTTGACTAGCTCTTAATATTAAATTATTAATAGCAGGCCGGGAGGAGACACTTTTATGAAGAAATGCATAAAAGTCCCACTAATTTAATCAAATTAGAAAGAAGAACTTTTATAATTTTAGTAACTATTATTTAACTCTTAACTCTCTATCATCTTTCTTTTTCTGTTGAGCCCAATTTATTGAATGCTACAGTAATTGCGCATATTAGTAATGGCACTTTGTTAGGAATAAAACCACACAACAAAAAATAAATAAGGGAAATTAAAAACAATGGAAATGGGAACTAAGATTTAACATGGAAATACCACAGAGAGCTATAGTACCATACCCATAAATCAACTATAAAAATGAGAAATTATATCGACCACTAGGGGTGTTAATTTCGGATCACGGGTCGGGTTCGGGTCGAATCCGGAACTGACCCGGGTTCAAACGGGTCGACCCTAACCAGACCCGGGTTGAGAAACGGGTCGGAAATCTGAAACCGGACCCGACTCGACACGGTACCCGAAACGCCCGGACACGGTCGGGCTAGAGCGGGCGCACGCGGGAGCGAGCAGGTTCGTGCGTGTGCTAGGACGATGCGAGCGGCGAGCGCTGGCAAGCGTGCCCGCACGGGCGTGCGCGGGTGTGAGCGCGGGCAAACGCAAAGTGCGCACTCGGGCGAGCGAGGGTGCGCGGCTGGGAGGGTTGACCGGGCAAGGCGCGGGCAGGCGGGGCAGTGGGGGCAGTTCAAATTAAACGGGTTCACGGGTCCGCCTGGTCAACCCGAATCAGACCTGTTTTTCAAACGGGTCGAATCCGGGAACCTGAACCCGACCAATTTTGAAATCGAGTCGGGTCCAACCCGGATTTTCCGGGTTGAATTTTCGTGTTGTGTCAAATTTTGACACCCCTATCGACCACTCTTCTCTCACTCTCTCCTTGTCTTCCTTCAGTACTTCTCACACCGTTCTACCCTCTGGAACATAAAAAGAGAGCTTTTCTATTACACCAAATGATGCAACTTTTCGAGAAAAATAAGAGGAACAAGCAAAAAAATTACTCAAGCTGACTAGCAGCTCTGCAACATTGTACTTTAATTATAATATGCATCGGCATTGACTTCTCTATCTTGCAACGTCTTGGCATTGTAAACTATAGAATTTTGGTAATGGAACTACGAGGTTGTGGCGTTGTACTCTCTATCCTAGAAGGGTTCTACAATGCCTTGGCACTTGATTTATACTGCTAGGGACTTTTATGAATAAGAAAAAAAAAGTTTGTGGGCATCGCCTTAGAACCTTTGAGCAAGAGACATATTGCCCCCTTTGAACCCTACGAATCTGATCATTGACTCAGTTGATGAAATTAAGGTCTGAGTCAGTAGTGCAATTTAATTGATCGACACAATCAGATTCCACATAAATCTAACAAATATGGCCCAAACTTCTATTAAATTTTGTTGGATCTTAACAAAAGATTATTAAATATTCAATCTAACAAATATAGTAAATTACAATTTTTTACCAAAATGTAAGAATGAAATATCACAATTCAAATAAAATTAGAGCATAATCAATCAAAATTATTTGACTTGGGTGCCACTCATGCATTGAATTTAGTCACATGTCATATATATATATATATATAATCGAAAAACATATCAATTTCAAAATACAACTGATTTATCCATCTTAGACTTGAGGCTTCTTTTAATTACAAAATTAATTTAATTAATTACGGCTATATCAGGCTCGCCTAACTTCTTCAACTCTCTTAATTTGTCCACTTCACTAACAATTATTTGTGGTGGACCTTAATTAATTAGGCACTCTCTTTTCTAATTTAATTTTAAATTTTATCTTAAATTGCTTAATATTAAATGTTTAAGCCATCTACAAAGATCAATATATCTCAGTCAATATGATCAATTAATTTGTCCTATTTAATAACTTATTTGAAAGGATTAATGTGAAGTAGTGCATGGTTTTGAGTCAAAAAAAGCTGGATAATATTATAGTTAATGTACTGAATTGTCAACAATGGTAAACGTATATATATAAAACAATTGCAAACACAATTATCTTCAAAAAAATATTAATTTAGAAGGTATTAAACATGCGTCGATGTGGATGGTCAACACAAATATCATGCAAAAATATATTGAAAAACTTTTTTTTTTTTGAAACGGAGGTATCTATCCATTGTCATCCTCCTTGGGAGGCGCTTGGCGGCATAACTAATCCCTCGACGAGCCTACCAACAACCAGTCCCACAAGTTCAGGACCTGTAGTTATTTTTTTTATGCTGAGTCGCACCGCAAGAGAGATCGAGGATAAGAGCATATAGATACTCGTAGGTGACTGAAGAGAAAGAGAGTGCTGGTCAACTGTGTATGTATGTTGAAAAACTTAATAAAACAAAGGCCGGATAAGAGAGTTTAACGGCTACCTTATCTTAGAATCCTAGATAAGAGCGTGCTGGGAAAGCCTTATAAGGGAATCATTGCAGATATATAAATATATACACAGTTCAATTTTGAGTACTTAACTGTGCGTCCACGTCAAGTTCAGTCGATGGTGACTGAAGAGAGAAAGAAAAAAGTTGTAGTAATTAGTTTCCTGGAACTAAATCTTCCTGTTTTTTCTTCAGTCGTTTATCGCATACCCTTAGGTCACAGTTGTAGCTGTTGTTGTTATACTTAACTTAGGGGCACCGTCGAAATCTTCTTCTTTCTTCAATTCCTCTTCTATAAGCTGGTATGATTTGTTCCTCATTTGAAGGGAAAATTATTGGTTTAATTAGGTCATCCGACACAGCTTACGTTCGGTATTCACAGTACTGAGCAGTACTGAACTCGGTGCTGTGAAGTACTGAGTACCGAGCAGTACTGAGCTCGGTACTGAGCAGTACTGAGACTGCTCGGTACTTGGTACTGCTCAGTCCCGAGCTCAGTACCGAGTAGGTGGTGATGTGACGCATTTTCATTGGGCTCCGAACATGTCCGATGACCTGACCCAATAATTTCCCCATTTGAAGACATTATTAAACAGTTGATCATTTCATATATGACAAATTAAACATTTAGGTCAATTAGGATTCATGCATACATCACATATGTAAGACTTGAAATCAAAAATATATTAACTGAAAGTCAAAGCTCTCAAACCAATAAATAAAGATGATTTACCATTACTAATAAATTAGACTTTCGTAACATTTTTTATGACCTACTATAACGGTTTAACACTTACTAATTTATTTAAAATTTTTTATCAAATTATTAATGATTTAATCATAGAACATGCAAATAAAATATTATTATTTTTTATTTTTTATGAAAAATTTCTGAATGAGAATATTTCAACGCATATGAATGATTCTCGATTCTATTTTTATTGTATAATAAACGGAATTTTGAGCTCAGAAAACTTACAGTATCAAACATCTTTTAAAAAAAAATGTTACTAATCTGGCGACCATCTCATATGATAATGACCATTTTAGAATTTGAATGTTTTGACCAAGGAAAAATGTAAATTACTAATGAAAATTTTACTTCATAAATTCTACCGAGATTTTTCGAATGATTTCCAACAGATTTTCGATGGACTTCTAAGAAATTTCCAGTGAAAAAATTTCGATAAATTTTTTTATGGATTTTAAATTTTTTGAGAAATAATCATAAAATTATAATTAAAAATTAACGAATTAACTAATTTAAATTAACTAATCATTTAATTTACTAATTAACTAAAATAATTAACTAATTTAAAATAAATAAGTTAAATTAACTAATTAATTAATTTAGTTTAAGTAATTAGCTTATTTAAATTAACTAATTAACGTTTGGGACTATTTCTTTTTTTTTTTTTTAAGTTGGATGTAAAATTATTAAGAAGATTTTTTTTAAGTTGTATAAAATAACTTTCTAAAATAAAAAATTTTGAAAGAAATAAAAAATAGTAGTGTGATTGTCATATGAAAAACAAAGTATTAAAAAAAGTGTACTAAATAAACCTTAAATTCTTAAGCGTGAGCAATCTTGAAATTATTATAATTAATTAATTATTTTAAATAAATATAATATAATTTCTAATTAAAATTTTTATATTAAATTTAACTATAAAAAATTCAGTAATTTTTAGATGGATTATAATCACAACTTAGGCACAGTGTCCTAACCCAAAGTTTTTCCTTCATATCTAACGGTGTCAATTCGGGTCGACAAGTTAGGTTCGGGTCGGATCCGAGTTAACCCAATTATAAAGAGGTCAACCTGAATCTGGCCCGTTTTTGCAAACGGATCAGCTATTTCAACTCGGGCCCGATCCGTGCGGGTTGCCGAGTTAACACGACTCGAGCCGGATTTATGAGATTTGGCTGAAAGGCGTGAGCTGAGCTCTCGTTGCAAGTCGCTACTTCTAGTTCTGATTCAAAGCCAGCGTAGCGGCAACGATGACACAATAGCAGCGGCACGAATCGACTCGATCTGTCGGGCAATGCACCCGAAGAGACTCGACGCATCAGGTGATGCCGATAGCCGAGCACGCACGCTCGACGCGGACATACCCTTTCCCGGTTATTTTCAGGTTTCCATGTCAACACAAACCCGACCTGATTCACAAACCGGTCGACCCAAAACCGGAGTTTGGGTCGTATAAAAAATTGACACTCCTATTCATACCGGGGCCGCCACTCTTTTCACCGGCTTATCACCGGTAACCAGATGAACAACTCTCTTTATAAAATAATATGAGACAAGAAAAAGTGAAAAACTCCTCGCCGTGCTTCCCTATCATTCATACTTCCGCACGTTGTTCCCTGTTAGCCAAATTTCATTTGACTAATCTCAACAGCACAACAGGTCCATGGTCTCCGGGGATCCCAACCCTCCATTTCTAAGAACCTACAAGCTTCTCATCGATGACCGTGGTCCTCCTCCTCCGCCGCCGCTCCCTCCTCCTCCACCGGAGAAGGATGCCGTCATCGACCTCCCACTCATCGAACTCAGCCGTCTAATCCTCGAACCCGAGGAATGCAAGGCTGAGATTCGTTTGGCCGCCGCCGAATGGGGCTTCTTTCAGGTTAATTACATAATGATCTTATTATATAAATTTAATATTTTTATTTTAAATCCTGATTAATCCTATTCCAGGTTGTCGGCCATGGCGTGCCGCCTGAGCTTCTGGACCGCCTTCGGAAGGTGCAGGCTAACCTGTTTCGACAACCCTTCGCAGAGAAGGAGAAGGGGAAGCTGCTCGACTTCGCCGCAGGGTACTGTTACACGTGGGGCACGCCGACGGCCACTTCTCTCAGCCAATTATCCTGGTCCGAAGCGTATCATATCCCTATGACGCCATCAGCGGCACCGACCAAGCTCAGGGCCAGGTACGGCATCTTGCATGCATTAATTGTCGGCTCGGGTCAACGGGTCTGGATTCAAATGCATTTATTCCGAAGATCTGCACCGACTTTCATCCCCATTAAGTTATCCGCCTCTTGCTTCTCACGAACCTACACTGTGCTTCATCCCTGTTTCTATTACTTTAATGCAGGCGTGTGATAGACGAATATGCGACGAGAGTGGCTCAGCTTTCATACGAGCTTGCAGGGATATTAGCAGAAGGATTTGAAGGGAAAGAAGGAAGAAGAAACATTGATTACATAGAAGAGCATTGTAAACCCAGCTCATGCTATTTGAGGCTTAATCGCTACCCTCCATGTCCGATACCGAAAGGAGTTTTCGGGTTGGTTCCTCACACCGATACCGATTTTCTCACAATAGTTTATCAAGATCAAGTTGGTGGGTTGCAGTTGTTGAAAGGAGGAAGATGGATCACTGTTAAGCCTAATTCCAGTGCTCTTATAGTCAATATTGGTGACTTATTTCAGGTATTTTATGCATTTTGTTACTGTATTTAATTTCTAACCTTATAATACACGTCATAACATATACTATCAATATTCCTCAAGCAACCAAAGGAGACCTAACTTGTTTTCTT
Source organism: Dendrobium catenatum (assembly GCF_001605985.2). Classification (NCBI taxonomy): domain Eukaryota; kingdom Viridiplantae; phylum Streptophyta; class Magnoliopsida; order Asparagales; family Orchidaceae; genus Dendrobium; species Dendrobium catenatum. The sequence goes on along the minus strand of NW_021319661.1, from coordinate 1,281,924 downwards.
CGCTGCTACAAGCTTTTAAATAATGTTGTTAGACAATGGCAGCATATATATTTTATAAATTTGTAGCTATTTTGGTATAGTTGGTAAAAGATTATGTTACAATATAAGGATACTTAATATTCAATATTTTTTATATTCAATTCATTAGGTTTTTTTTTTTTTAAATCTTTGTTGTAGCTATTTGAGGAGATAGCATTTTATCCCTATAAGAACTGTATAGTATATATGATGAACTAACACGTAGGTCCTTTGATGGGTTTTAACCAATATATATTTATATATAGATGCAGGGGTAGAACTTGGAACCGGCTTTAGTTCTTAGGGGGCCAGCGAAAAATTTATATATATATATATATATATATAAGGGTGCAAAAATAAATTATTTTGCGCGTAATCGTTTTTCACATATTTGTTTGTTTGTGTTAGAAAAAATTAACATAATTAGATGAAAATAGTGGGTGACCAAGAGAATTTCTGATTTTTGAGTGGCAATTTGCTTGAAAAAATGTTTAGGCTAGGAGCAAAAATTAAAATTCGGGATGAGGCAGATTATAAATAACACTTAGTATACTAAGAGTTTCAATTACCACTACACAATTTGCCCTTGTATATGACATGCATGAGGTGTTCAATGTATTAGATATTATGATTTTTTTTTCTTGTTTTTTTAAGTTAAAAAAAATGGGTTGGCTTATTTGGTGTAATTTTTATACATTTCAGGCATGGAGTAATGATGTGTACAGAAGTGTGCGACATAGAGTAATGGCAAATTTAGAAATAGAGAGATTCTCCATTGCCTTTCAATTATGTCCATCGTATGAAACCATCATTCATAGCAAGAAATCTCCATCTATTTATAGATCTTTCACCTTCATGGAATATAAGCAGCAAATCAAGGAAGATGTTAAATTATTTGGACATAAGATTGGCCTTTCAAGGTTCCTTGCTTGAACAAGTAGCTACATCTCTCCAAGAGAAACAAATAAGAAGCGTGATTTATATTTTTTCTCCAAGAGAACTGGGTTCTTTTGGCCATCTACTCTCATGTCAAATTGACAATTAATTATTCTGTGCGGATGCTGAATGTCGTCCGGAGATCAACCAGAATGCGCTACGTCACCCCTTTGCTCGGTACCATGGCTCCGTACTGCTCGGTAACGCTGACGTGGAGCATTCTGATTGGTTTCCGGACAACGCTATGCGTATAGTCGCCACACAAAATAATTTCTCCAAATCGACAATGTTGTACGTTCACTGTGACTAAGGCATCAAATATCAAATATGTGTATGATTCATTTTTTTAAGGTAGAAAATTGTAATTTATTAATTATAATGTAATGGAGAAAGTTTATTAAAATAATTGAAAATAAAATATAAGAATTATTTTTGAGTTTTCTTCTTCTGATGCAAATTTCTGAGTTAAATTTGGAATTTGATGAAGCACATTTAATTTCTTGTCATTGTTGATGAATATGTGTTAATACATAAATCAAGACATTACTAAATTTGATATGCCGACAATAAAAATTAATTTTATTGATCATAAATTTTGATGCAAATTTCAAGTCTCAAAACATCTGAAAAAAAACTTGAGCAATTAATTATAAGATTATTTGAACTTCATTTTCAACAAATTTATAGTCAATAAATTAGGATATGCAAAATTAAGGACGAACATAACAAAAACAATAAATTTTTGGTTCGAGTCTAAATAGGATTAATCAATTATGGACGTCAATTGAATTTAAAAAGTGAAATTTAATGTCCAATATTATGATAGTCCAAATAAGAACTCAATAAAGTACTGAAGCAAGAGCTCAATCAAAGCCTACTATAAATGCATAGCTAATACAACTAATTAGAAATCATCCGCCGCTCCACTAGGGTTTTTTGCTCCGGGTGCTCCCTCGCCCCGCGGGGGGTTTTCTCCCGGCGTCCTCCTCGCATCAGGAAAGTTTTCTCATTTTCCTTCTTCCTCTTGTATTTGGAGTAGTTTTTTGGTTGGTTTTGTTTTCGGTTTTCGCCGGCTGTGCCGGTATGCCGAGTGCTAAGCTCCAGGACCCTGGATTTTTCGGTGGGGGTTCTCACTCAAGTTCTTTTCTTGAAGCACTTGCTGGTTCCAAGAATTCTTTTTCGGATTTGCATGCTTCGACCTTCCATGGATTACCTTCTTTGTGGATTTTCGATGATGAAATCAACGAGCTGGCCGCCCCTTTTCAGTTCTCATTAGTTGGCTTTTTCCCCTCCAAAAGGCCTTCTCTAGAAGCTATTCGTAATTTTTTTTTTTCAATTTAAAGCTTAAAAGTGAGGTTTCTGTCACTGTTCTGGACCCCTCTCATATTCTGATCAAGCTTTCTAATGATCTAGATTATTGTAAGGTGTTCTGTCACCGCTCTTACCTTGTCTATAACTGCTATATGAAATTAACGAAGTGGTCTCCTAGTTTGGATATCGGTGTTGAATCGCCGGTTATCCCGATATTGATTTCGTTTCCTCGTCTTCGGCCTCATTTCTTCGCTCCTTGAATTCTATTTGGGCTTGGAAAATTGTTTGGCAAGCCCTTGAAAATTGATGAAGCCACAGCTGTCGGTACCCGCCCGTCCAATGCTCGGGTGTTGGTTGAGCTAGACATTACCAACACTTACCCTAAACAAGTTTGGTTAGGTTCAGAAGCTTTAGGTTACGTTCAAGAGGTAGTTTTTGATGAGTTTCCTCAGTTCTGTGCGGGTTGCAAATGTATTGGGCATTCCTTGGGAAATTGTCGTCCTGTTGCGTCTATTATCCCGAATGTTTCTTCAAGCCCTTTAGCTAATTTACCCCCTCAATGTGTGATAATGTTATTTCGAATTCTGATCCTACTGTTGTGGAGGTTTTGGGGGGTGAGCTTGCTAATATTGAGAATATACCTAAAGTTTTACCGACTGCATTTTCTTTGTTTGTTTCCCCTGTTGTTGAGGGAGGCTCTGTCCAGTTGTTTGATGTTAACTCTAATGGGTTGCCTGGTGCGATGTCTGGAAGCCTTCCGCATGTTGTTCAGGTGCCAGAATTTAGTGTGGTTTTGGGCTCTTCTCCAGTTTTGGATCAGTTGGATCCCGAGTCCCCTTTGTTGCATGGTATGGATGATGCGGCTGTTTCTGAAGTGAGATTGAATGTTTCTGGTGGGTTGGGTGATTCACCGGTTTTGGGTGTTTTAAATGGTTGTGAACGGCTACAGAATGTTGGTGTGTCTGTGGCTCCTATTGAGGTGTGTGGTACTTCAGGAACGTTGATTAATTCTCAAAATTTAGTTAATATGCCTGTGAATCTTTTGGCTTCGCAAGCTATGATGTACCAGTTGGGTGGTTCTTCAGGAATGGATGTTCGATCCCATGGTGATGGGTTGCACTTTTCTTCTGAATATGAATCGGATTCCGATTCATATTCAGATTTCTGCGGTGGCTCGGATCCTGGCAGCGAGTTTAAGCTGGTGCGTGATAGACCTCTCAATGTTGCATCTCGTGGGAAATTTTGCGGTAGAGGCGGTATAAGAAGATAATTTTGTTTCATTTCTGTTTTTCCCTTCTGAATTTTCGAATTTGCTTATCGGCCGGATTTGGTTGGTTGGAGGTTTGCGGGGCTATGATGTGCTGGGGCTCGTATCCCCTTCACCTAGCTAGTGGCAACCTTAGGTGCTTTCATCAATTAGCTTGGTTCGATCAGCGTTTTATTCTTCTAACTGAATGGTCCTTGCTCGACTTTGGGGATGCTTGGAGCCCCGGCAATTTACTGAGCCCTCTCTTTGTAGGGTTTATCCCTATTTTGTTTAGGTTTTTCTCTTAGAAGGTGTATCTTCTTTTATTGCAGTTGTGCATCTTACTGTTGTAACCCGGCCTCTTTATTATCCAATATATTTGATGGTTTTAAAAAAAAAAAGCCTACTATAAATGTCTACATACTCAAGAAAAAAAATTTGAACTTATTATTTTAATATTTAAAATTTAAAGTTAGCATATCTAGATAGTTTAACTTTTTAATTTAGAAAAAATATATATGCTAATCATTTAATAGAGATTAGATGAATTAATGAATGTATTTGACATCTTCCTCCATTAATGATCACTTAATCCATTTATCCCCAAAAATTTTCTCTTATTTTTAAATGATGGTAATCATATATTTCTATAAATATTGATGATATGTAAATATATAATAACAGATTTAAACTTATGAATAATAAAAAAATTTAGAGAAAATTGTTCTCTTTTGATTTGAAGCTTGGTAGTCTACTTTAACCAATTTCAATGGAATTAGTTAGTTGTTTTTTATGTTTATTATTCCTCTTCTTAAATCCTCTTTCATATCTGATATATCAAAAAATTATATTGATCGGGCATGATTCTCGAGGCCGAATCAGGTTGGAAACTTCAAAAATTAAATCCGGGATCATCTGAACTCCGATTTCATCAAACTTATAATCGAACTGAACATCTTAGAAATACGAATCCAACGATACCAAATTCAACTCAATCCGAGCTCATATGAGTCCAAATCAATGACCCGAAGCACATTTGAAAGGTTCAATCCATAATTTGGATTACCAAACAGTTTCCAAATATAGAGTGCTTATAGTCAAATCAAGCAGCTTCACGAGACAAATCCAACGAGCCCAAGATCCCCAATTTATGATATCATTAAGACATTCAAATGCTCAAATAAACGGTTTATGATCAAGGGATTCATCATCGACCGTCCATTCAAATCACTCATAATTTACCTCTGATATTCCTCTTATTTACTGGCCATGTCACTCTAAGAAAATTATAAATAGACCCCTCATTTCTCTTGAGAGGGGACTCCAAGCAAGAAGAGAAGAGAATGAAGAGACTCCTCGACTACCATCGAACTATCACTCGACAGCTATCCGACACCGGAATTAAGGAAGGAAGCAAGAAGAGAAGGGAAAAAAGTAAGAGAATGAAGAGACTCCTCCTCGACCACCGCTGGAATTTCACCCGGCGTTCGACCGACACGGGAGTTCTGCCTGATCGCCAACTGACATTGGAATTCTGTCCGACCGTCGACTGACCCCGGAGTTCTTTCCAATAGCCAGCGGACTCTGAGGTTCTGTCTGACCAACCAAATTCTGATATCTGTTTGTAACTGAATTTCAACCCGGCCGAGAGTTGTAATTTGATCGTCCTTAATTTCAGGGACGAGTCAACCACTTGTAACTTAAGCAAACACTAGTGAAATCATTTCATCTAGGCATGATGCCATGGTTTTTCCCTTTTCAGGGTTTTCACATAAAAATTATGGTGTTTCTTTTTACTCTATTTGTGTGCTAGATATTCGTGTGAGATTAAGACGTAAAATTTTCTAACTCTATGACTACGTATACTCTAGCCTGTAACAATACCTATGTAGTATCTTTCACTAAATACCACCCAATACCCACCTCTCAAGACCATTTGTTCATATTCAAGCTATTAATATCAACTTAAACCCCCACATGAAAGCTATCGGCCAAGATTAGGCTCCATTGCACCTAGCCTTCTTCCTTGACCCTATATAAGTACTTAAACCTTAAGAAAAAATTTCCACCAAAAGCTTCCTATCATAATTTGATGTCATGAACTAACCCTCCACATCTATTTTCCTTGGTTTACCCTTTATTAAATCCATTCCCCAAAGAATTAAGATTCCTCATCAATTACCGTTTAAAACCTATCCAAGATTGATATCTAAAATTTTTTTACATCTTTCATTCCCCAATGTTAATAAACCATCTTCCAAATTATTTAATCTGTTTTATATAAGAAGAGCAGTTAGCATGCCAATCACCAGATGTGATCCAATCTTTAATATTCCTCATAGACTATTGATATACATCCCTTAATCCGATGATGCTAGCCTCAGGCATCAAGTGTCAATCCTCCTAGTTTCTTAGTATCCCCTCAAACAAAGAGGACGGATGAGCAGCCTTCTAACATTGTCATTCATCATTCATTTCTTATTGAATATTGTCTAATGCCTAACAATAATAGATAATTGAGCCACTAGTTAATATTTATTCCAATTTTTTTGGTTTCTTAGTCTCCTCTCTTACATGAAGAATGATCAAATTGACCATGCAATCCTACCAAACATCCAATGTTCCTCATCAATTTCTCTTGAATTCTATAATAATATAATTTCACTAGTTAACAACGTCATCCTTCTTCCCTTATATAACTAAAATGATTGAGCTAACTGGTTAACATCCCTCGTAATCAGTCCTTTGTTGACTACCAATAACTAATATTGAACTTCGTCAATCAACCATTTATGTCATGTTGTACTACATAAAAGCAACAATGATTAAGCAAATGACCCAACATCACTTGATCACTATCCTAGTCAATTATCACTTAATTTCTATCAACGATCAACGTTTGATGTCCATCTTATCATTCATTAATCCGCCTCTACTAGTAAGAATACATTCAAGCTAGTCCACCACCGCATGATGATAGCTCAACAACTCACTACTTGTTTTAGTGCATATTTATCTTCTATAATTTATGTCTACTAAATTATATTAATATCTTCTTCATTTACACAAAAGAGCAAACTTCATAGTCATTGGCTCATATTTATGAAAATATTTTAATCAGGCCAAGCTCTATGATATTTTTTTTCCTTTCATGATTTTCACATAAAAATTATGTCTCTTAAAAGCTACACTCAACTTATTTATGTGTATGAAATTTTTGTTGGACGCTAAATGTTAAATTTTTCTCTACTGTCATAATATTCAAGCATACAATAATACTAATTTGATGTAACATACAAAGAAGTAGAATCTATACTAAATGATGTATCACATCACTTGGACCAAGAAAATGAATCTAAAAGTCTAATTAATTATAATATCACAAATAAAAGTAAATAATGTATCAAAATAAGAGGCGAATCTAGGCCCATCAAAATAACCCATTTAAGAAGAAAAAAATGAATTTAAGTTTTAATTTAATTTTAGATTTAGGATTTAAAATTTTGACTTTTATTTTATAAAACATGTTAGAGTTTGCCGATCAATGAATTTTAAAAACATAAACTAAATAAAAATAATAAATCACTTAAATTAATATATACTTTAATCAATTAATATTAATTATTAAATTTACTTAAAATTTTTATTAGTACATATTTATCAATTTTAATTATACTAATTAAAGTATACTCAGCAAAATTTAACATCTTATGTAATTATTAATCAGATTTTTTTAAAATTATTAAATATATTAACATCTATTTAAAAATATAAAATTCTTGATAAGATTATTTTTTAAATTAATATGTTTTAACTATTTAATATTTTTATTGCAATTAATTTAATTTTTGAATTAATATAACTTTTTTAATTAATACAAATTAATATTAATAATTTAAAATAAATATCAAATTTGTCCAAAGCCCTCCTTTTACTTGAAAGGCTTGTCCCCAAAATTACCAAAACCAAGCCAAGAAGTTGCAACTGATCTCATTGGAGAA
>NW_021319661.1:1250131-1274252 GCF_001605985.2 Dendrobium catenatum | reverse complement strand
TTATTATTTTTATTATTATTATTATTATTATTATTATTATTATTGTTGTTGTTGTTGTTGTTGTTTAGTACTTTAATTAACTAAAATTTTGCCCACCATTAAAAAAGAAGCTGAATCTATGATGGACATTTTCTTGTCCCCTAAGGGTCTGTTTGGATACAGGTAGGATTTAATTTAAGTAGGATTTCATAAATTTTCTAAATTTGAATTTACTAAATATTGAGAGGGCTAAATCTTGAAAATGATTAAATAAGAAATAAGTTAAAATCTTGTAAAATTATTTGACAATGTTATTCATGATTTAAGATAGTTAACTTATATAACTTTTTGTTCTAAATATGAGTTAATTATTATTTTTAATTTTAATGAAGACCTGTTGACCTCATTATTCGTGGTCAATTTCTCCGAAACTGATCTTTAGCTTCTAGGCCTTCATAGTTTAGTGTAGACGTAACCTTTAAGATTCCCCTTAGGTGGATACCCATTGACATAACATTAACTCGGCCTTATAATTCAACCTAGTCCAACCTATCTTGATTTGATCAAAACCAAATCAACTCGATATTTAGTCAAACTCACTTAATTCGAATTCAATTTAATATTAGTGGCTTCCATTAGCTTAATTTGAGTTAGGTTGAAGAGAGTAGGTTTGTAATTATCTTAATTAAGAATTTCCTAAGACTTGATTAGGGTTCGACTGGGGTCGGTTCGAACTAGAGCCCTATATGGGGTCCTGGTTGGGTACCCACGCTCTACGCTGGCGGATTTTGCCCACCCACACCCACTCACTTTCCAAGCTTATTGAATGCAGTCTGCCATAGAATAACGGCCTTGTGATTTTTTGTCATTTTCTCTAACTGCAAATTTTCAAGCCACATATCAAAATTTATCATGGTCGTGACGCGGTTCAGTGTTGCTCACTGTGCAATAAGGATTATTATAATATATTGCATGTATATGATGATTAGTAATGTAAATTGGTTCTCTTCTGATGTTGAGTACCCACCCATACCCACCTACAAAACTATGGGCGACCCTTACCCACCCATGTCCATTTGGTATGGGCAGGGGCGGAATCAGTATATGGCCAGGGGGGGCAATTGCCCCCCCTAAAAAAATGTAAAAATCATATTATAATAAGGGCTGTTTTGTAATATTTCATTATAGTATGTTAAAAATTGCCCTAAGCCCAGCATTTTCTTCTGTTTCTCACGCTATTTCGCCCGACCCGCAGTCTTCTGCCATCCACGCCCGCTCTCTCCCAGTCTCCCTCTCCATCGACAGGATCTCCCTCTCTTCTATTTCTCACGCTGTTTCTCACGCTTGATCACTCACAGGAGGCGAGGAGGACACCCTGACTTCGGCTGTTTAGCTTCTCCCCAGATCTCCTTCAGCCTTCAGGCCGATCTCCGATCTGCAGGTAATTTTTTTGTTCCGCACTTCCACTCCGGCGACTCCGCCTGTAATTTTTTTTTTAGCATTCTAAACTATTTGGGGAATGAATCATTAAATCATGAAATCCTTTGTCTCAGAGCACTAGAGCAGCCAATATCTATCCAGCGCTGGGGTTTTGGTCGCTACTATCAAGGCTTTTGATTTTTGGAAGAGGTTAGTAATCTTGTTAGTTCTCATCTTCCTATTTACCTTTGAGATTTTCCTTTGCAATTCCAGATGTTTACCGTTGTTGATCAAGCAGTAATTTCATTGTTTGGTTAAATTAATTAGTTTGTCTAGTTTTGAACTCATTAATTAGTTTGCTGATTAATTAATCTTAGCCCACCCAAATAACTTATCCGAATTGCTTTGCTTGAGTTTTTTTTTTCATTTAGTAATTTCATCCAAATTCCTTTCACATTTTTTATGTGTTGTCGCTTGTCGATGTTCCGTTCAAGTTTCAACTTAAGTTCTATTTGAGTTTCTATTTGCTGTGGGTTAAAATTTCCATAAAACTTGTTGAGTTTTGAACTCTTTCTTTTCAATAGCTCAAAAAAACTTGTTGAGTTTCTATTTGTAGGTTAATATTATTGTGGGTTAAAATTCATATTAAGATTATGATGTAAATATTTTGATTAATGGTTCCTGTTTTTGATAATTAAATTTCATTATAGGATTAAAAAAATGGAGCGTTATTTAAAGAGAAAAGAGCGAGTAGAAGTTGATATTAACAATCTCCCAGCAGATCCAGGACTCCGACTTCCTATTTGGAGTTATGATGTAAATGATAGAGATAATATTCGTAGATCATATCTATTGAAGGGTGATGATTGGCTGAACGATTGTCTTGTGCCTTACATTGAAAAAGATGTGTTTGATTTGATTCCCAATGAAGATGTAATCCAATATTATCAAAAGATGCAAAATAGATTGATAAAATTGTAATGTTTTTTTTTTAAATTTATCTATCATATTGGAATAGAAGACTTCATTTTGAATTATATTTTCATTTTGTTTTTTTTTAATATTTGTCTATTAATAAGAAAATTTTGCCCCCCCCCCCCCAAGATGAAACGCTGGTTCCGCCCATGAGTATGGGTGGGTACGTGGGTGGGTGTGGGTATGGATATTGCTCTGGTTCGAACCGTCCTGGCCCCCATGAGTATGGGTGGGTACGTGGGTGGGTGTGGGTATGGATATTGTTCTGGTTCGAACCGTCCTGACCCCCATGAGTATGGGTGGGTACGTGGGTGGGTGTGGGTATGGATATTGCTCTGGTTCGAACCGTCCTGGCCCCCCTCCCCCCCCCGATCTCCCTATTACTCGCGAAACCGCCCCCTCACCCGTCTCCATGCCATTCGGCCCCCGTCAGCTCTCTGCTCTCATACGACGCTAAGAACCGAACGCCCCCAGGAGCTCGTTCGCCCAACGTCATTTTCGCTGTTCGCAAGAAGCCCAGGCAAGAACCGTCCATCCTCCCCTCTTTGGATTTTGGGAAAAAATGGCGAAAACTCCGTGAAGTAGAGATTAGACTTATCGTGAGATTTAACTTTGCATTCTTTTTGGCGTTTAGCAGGATTTAGCTCAAATCTTGCCTAAATTTGGCCTAATTCTTGCATCCAAACGGGACTTAAGGGTTGTCGTCCAACCCTTCGTCTTCACAAAACTGTACATTTATCAGCTCCTGTGTACTATAATAGGAGGCTTAATTATTCTCCACTGGCTTGGCAGAGGCCTTTCCGTTAACTCAACTGAAGGTATTGCTTGGATTACCTGATTCTCTCTCCCCATTTAGTGGAGAGTTTCAAATTTAAACTTGATTTTTTTAGCTATTCAACTTTTGCTTGAGATTAAGAGACTTTATGTTAATTTGAAATTCTTTTTATTTTTTTGGATACCTTGGTCGGTTACATTTGTTAGAAAAGATTGTTTTTTTTTGCATGATTTTAATTGATATTTTTCTATTTTTGCACAATTTTATTGTCGCATATCTTTATTTCTCTGTATAAAGAGGGTTAGAAAGTTTAAGAAAAAAAATCCAAAATGAATAATAAATTCTTGATTTGAATATTTTATGTTTTTATCTTGTTGTCTAATGACATTACAAACTTCCCTATATGAAGTTTGGAAACTTTTGGCCTTTATCTGTTTATGGAATTATAGGTATTTTCATCTTCAGATTAAGCCATTTTCAGTATCTTCAAATTCATTAAAACTCCTAATATTAAATCCAACCCTTCGTTATCAGAACCCTTAATTATCCAAAACTTCAAAATACATTCTCAGCAATACCCTTTGTTCTTCCTAAATACCTACCAACAATTTTCTCTGTGTTAAAATCCAATTGCGTTCAATTTGCATAAGCTACCTACTGCTGGTTTTCTCGATCATTCAATTTTGTCTCATCCTTAAAACTTCATATTAGTCGATCTGAACCAACATCATCAGCTGCAAATTAATTTCATGATATTTTCTTACCTTCCATCTGCTTCCTGTTATTAATATTTACAAATTCAAATTTTGAACAAGAGGAAGACAGTTCCCCTCTTTATAACATCATTTGCAACACCAAACTGGTATCTTATGAGTCAATTTTGCTCCATCTTAGGACTATATTAACACCAACATCAACATCAAACCTTTATCCCACTACATGTGGTCTGCTATATTAATCATTTTTCTCCATTACGTCATGTTAATTGTGCCCTGTTAAGAGTCAGGTTCTCATTTACATTTAATAAAAAAGGGTAATTTCTAATACTTTATAATCATGTTTTTTAGATCTACCTCTACCTTTTTAATATTAAAGACAGAGGAAGATGAATACGGAAAAGCTAGAATTCAATTTTATTAACTGATAAAAGTAGGACACACATACATCTGTAGGACAGGACATATATTTATAATAAAATGTGGTTACACGTGTAAGGTTTTGATAGGAGAGCTGTGTTGTAAAGTAACATCTTTCTTGTGGTCCGTACGAGTCTTGATTTTGTCCTTTCTTGTGACGTTGTGCTGTTGTGTTATTAAATATAAACAAAATCTAATATATCTGCTCTCCTAATAGGTTTATTGGAGCCACTCCAACATTTTCACGTATATACTCGTTTCACATTTTGTCTTTAAGAGTGAAGCCACTCCACCTGAGCATCCTCATCTCTATAACATTTAACTTAATTTTATTCTTCTCTTTTAATAGCCAACATTCTATGCCATGACGCATTGCAGGTCTCACCACCATCTTATATAATTTTCCCATCAAGTTTGAGAGGTACTTTTCTGTCACACAACATTCTCGATGCATTCCTTCACTTCAACCAACTTAAATTCTACTATTAGTATTCTCATCTATTTCACCATTATTTTGAACAATAGACCCGAGATATCTAAAACATGTACTCTTTTTAATGCTTGATTGCCCAAAATCACAATCCCCCCACTAGATCTATTACTGCTAAAATAATACTTCATGCATTCAATTTTAGATCAACTCAAATGAAAACATTTAGATTGAAGCTTGACCCTATTAACAACATGAAAGAAAATTTAATCAATTATATATGGAGTCACCATTCAAGGAATAAGCACATATCAAATCTAGGGAGTGTAAGAGAGCCGAGACGACTTGCGAGCTGGCTCAAGCTCGATTCGTTTATGGGCTTGTGAGCCGAGCTTATCGAGCTCATGAGTAGAGTTCGAGCTTATAATCGAGCTCATATATTATACGAGCTCGAGTTCGAGCAAAGCCAGACTCGACTCGTGAGCTTGTCGAGCCGGCTCGATAAAAAATTAATATTTAAAAATCAAATTTTTACATTCCCGCCAGCTCGAGCTCAAATGGTGTGCATTAAGGCTGTAGCATATTAAATGATTCAAGAAAGTTGTAGGTTGTAGCATATTAAATGCTAGCTACAACCCTTATATATATATATATATATATATATAAACTACAACTATTCACGTTGGAAAGGACTAAAAGATGCAAACATTAAATGCTAGCTACAGCTTCAACCATCGTTTCATCTTCTTGAGCTCGCCTTTTGAGCTAAACTCAAAGCTTGAGCTTCAGTAAAAGACGCCGAAGGCTCGTGAGCCGACTCGAACTTGTTTATAATGGGACGAGCCGAGCTTGAGCTCGCCTTTTGAGCTAAACTCGAGCTGGCAGTTTGATTGATAAGTTGGGCTCGATAAAGCTACTATTTGATTTGACTCGACTCGTTTACACCCCTAATCAAGTCCCGTAGGGAATCACCTTCGCTCTATCTAAGCATTGAATAAATTGATTAAATGCAACAAGTTTAAAAGCAAGAAATATCAATCTTGTTTAGAAATAAGGTCAATCACAATTTGTATCCTGGAATCTGAGCTCATACCTTTAAAACTCCTATGAACATCCATAAAATTCACCTTAATAATACTTAGAACTACATTTTTAATTAAAGCATCGTGATATAGTATTAGTTTTAGGATATTTTAATAAATCTAAAAGAAACTATGATCAGAAATATTGCTTCTTGCTACATTAATTGAGTTATTAAGTTCCATAATTAATTTTATTTCTTTCACTTACACATCAAGTATTATAAGTAATTAACAGTCAATGTATTTAAATTAAGACATCTCGATATGCATTATTCTCTCTTTCTCTCTTGTTCTAAAAAATAAATCCTTCTCTACCTTCTTTTTTATTTTTTAATTAATATGACATACAATGCAACCGAAGGTAAAAACTGAAATTTAAAATTACTGCCTCCTATATATAGTTCTAAAGCAATTGGTTATACTTTATCATCTTTCAGATTATGCAGTTTTTTTTTTTTTTAATTCTTCATTTCTTGCTGATTGATTTGTCTTTCACAACTTGCACTTTGTCAAAAAGGGTGTACCCACTGCAGGGGCAAATTATTAGGTCCGGTTACCTGATACAAAAATATATCTGGATTTCCCTCTATCTATAGTAAAGCACAGTTACTGTAGCACCTACGCTTTGACTGCGCTTTGATTGCGCTTTTACTGTAGACAGAGTGAAATCCGGAGATACTCTCTGTCAGGTGACTAGACCTAATAATTTGCCCACTGCATGAGGGTTCTTTAATGTGTGGTATGTTGAGAGCTTGATAATACAGTTTTATAATGAAAATTCACCTTTTTTATACTTTAAAAATGTAAATATAATTAGATATGATAGATAAACTATGACATTTATTTCAAAGATTATCATATACTTACTTTAGTCGGATTACTTTTTGTTGCTAAAGGGCCTGATATTTATCCATCCACTTCCCTTTGCTCTTTCAATTGTATTCCTTTTTTATTGTTGTTTTATGTTTCATGGCATTTATTATTAAAGTTCAACTTTGAATGCATGAACTAAAGATTGGATGAAGAATAACTTATATGTTTAGCTGTAGATCAAATATATTTAATAATAGATTGGCATTGTTCAATTAATTTATTCAGGTAAAAAATCGGTGCTTAATTATGTTCATCTCAAGCTGATTGAAATTATTTCCCGTTCTTATTGCTTTACCTTTCTATCTCAAAGTTCATTTGCTTTCAGCTAAATTATGTAATGTCATGAATTAATATGATGTTATTGTGAAATTAATATGATTCTAATAAAATTGACATGGGCCTTTGATGCACATTTTTAAGACATTGAAGTCATGTTATATTTATTTATATCATACTAATTATACATTTTTATCTTATGAATTTTATTTTTTATACTGTTAAATTTAAATAAATTATTCTTGAATTTTAATATTTAAACTATTTTAAAATAGTATGTCATGTCATGCTATTCATTATGGCTCCATGGGATCTTTGTGCTAAAGGACACTAGTTGCTATTGACAAATAAGGCAAACCTTAAACTATTTTCTTTTTATACTAAGTACACACATTTCTGCTTGCGGATTAATTAAATTATTCCATAGTTTCTAATTTTCTGTTGTGATTTGTCAAAGTATTTAGGGAAGCTTTGCTTCCATTGTGATCTGGAAGGCCTGAGTTTGGGCTTATAAAATATACCTCTACAAATGCAGGGGCAATGCTACATACGTGAACTCCTCTCTATATCCTATTTTGAATGGTGTTTTATGCACTTCTTACACTTTTTTAAGTTGACTTCTTATATTATTGATTTATCATCTTAGTACTTGCTTGTGTAAGAGATTTTTTTAACTAGCTTGTTGCACCTTCTTAAGAAGGAATGACTTGCCATTTCATTAGAGCGTCTACTTTGTTCATAATAGATAGTTTTTTACTTAGCAATGAGGCTAGTTTACTTTACAGATTCTTACTCGTTGTTGCTAAAGCCATTACTGCTTATTCTTCCTTATTATTGGAACAATGGAAGAACCTATAGCTCGACTTCCCACGGACTTCCTTAACTCTACAGTGCTCTTAGAGCAAACATAGTATGAAGAGGGCTTCAAAGACGGTTACAAAGATGGCTTGGCCTCTGAAAAGAGGAGGGGAGGGAGGTTAGCTTGAAGCACAGATTCCAAGCTGGCGAGGAACTAGGTTTTTATCGTGGCTGTGTAGAAGTTAGGAAATTAGGTATCAGAATAGACCTAAATTCATTTTATTCTCTTGTTCAGAAGAGGATTGAACAGTCGTCGGAGCTAGCAGAGAGTTATCAACTTTTTCAATTGAAGAATGAGAATGTTCAAGAGGCGATGGACTTTATTAGGGTTTAGTTTAGGTTTATTTCAATAAATATGGGTGTGAAGTTAGAGTATGAGGGTCAGAGTCACACATTAAAACATGACCTGGATGATATTGCAGTATAAAGGAATATCAGTCTTTATATGAGACCATATACATTAATCTTTTAGTCTAATCAGTTTTACGTTTACAATACTTTGGATTTCTTTGTTGTAGATTTTGCTTAATCTAATAGTCTGGATGATCAACATCTCAAGCAACATTGCTGGCAATACAGTCCATAATATGTCCGTGTACTGCTTTTCTCGATGTTTTACATGTAATATTTTCATGATTTTAGTAAGGTGATCTTGAACTCTCATGTGTTCTTCCCTACTTTTTTCCAGAAGGCCACATGCCACTTAATATGTTTCTTGTTTGGTATATGTATTATACTATATGACTTATAAAAGTGGAAGAGAGAATAGAAAAGGGGAAGACTCCATTCTAAAATAATATTATATTATTTATGAGATATGAGTTATGAATAGATGATTAAAGTTTCATTTGAGATAGTTTTCTTTATATTTTTTAATTTAGTAAAAAAAATTTGAATTAAAAGTTTATATTAAAATATTATTTTGAAAAGCAATAAAAATTATTCTCAAACGAAGCCTAAATATGTTTACCACGTTTTTTTTAATATCAAGAAATAAGAGAGCATATACTTAAAATACAGCTAAAGAATTGTGACCATTCAGTATGCGGTGAAAGTAATAAATTCAATTTAATCCTTTTTTTTAAGATAATGAGATCATTCTTAATTGATTTTTTAATCAGTTTAACCCATTGTTGGCTTATTTGGTTTTTGATATTAAAGGCGTTATATATAAATTTTATAAAATTGTAATATTTTGTATTGAATTATTAAAATTTTTTATTTATAAATTTTCATTTCAAATAAATTTATAAAAGTAATTATTTCATAATTTGTATTAGAATTTATAACTGGAGAATGAGAATGTTCAAGAGATGGACTCTATTAGGTTTATGTTTAGGATTATTTTAACAAATCTGGGAGTGAAGTTGGTATATGAGGGGCGTAAAAAAATAGCGGCTTCATTTGTGATACGTGTTTTATTGCTTTCTAAAATAATATTTTAATTAAAAATTCTTAATTCAATAATTTTTATACTAAAATTTTTATTTAAAAAAAAAAGCTACCTCAAATGAATCTTTAATCATCTATTTATAAATATCATATATAAAAAATAGTAGAACATTATTTCAAAATGGAGCCTTCCTCTTTTCCATTCTCTCTTCCACTTTTATATGCCATATAATATAATACAAATACCAAATAAGAAACACACTCATTGGCATGAGGACTTGGGAAAAAAGTACAGAAGACCACGAGAGTTCAAGATCACCTTACTTAAATCATGAAAATATTACATGTAAAACATAGAGAAAAGTAGTATACGACCATATTATGGGTTATATTACTAGCATGTTGATCGTCCACACTATTGGATTAAGCAAAATCTACAATAAAGAAATCTTAAGTATTGTAAAGGTAAAACTGGTTAGACTACAAGATTAATTTATATGGTTATGTAAAGAATAATATTTATTTAGACTGTAATATGCTTTAGGTCGTGTTTTGATGTGCGATTGTGCCCCTCATACTCTAACTTCACACCCAGATTTGTTGAAATAATCATAAACTTAAGCCTAATAGAGTCTATCATTTCTTGAACATTCTTATTCTCCGGTTGAAAAAGTGGATAATTCTCTGCTAGCTCCGACAACTGGTCAATTGTTTTCTGAACACGAGAAAAAAATGAATTTGAGTCTATTATGATAGCTGATTTTCAAACTTCTACACAACCACGATAAAAACCCAGTTCCTCACCAACTTGGAATCTATGCTTCAAGCCAACCTCCCTCCCCTCCTCTTTTCCAAAGGCCACGCCATCTCTGTTAACGTCTTTGAAGCCCTATTCATATTGGGTTTGCTCTAAGAGCAGTGTAGAATCAATAATGTCCGTGGGAAGTCAGGTTGTAGGTTCTTCTATTGTTTCAATCATAAGAAAGAATAAGAAGTAATGGCTTCAGCAACAACGAGTAAAAACTTGCAAAGTAAAATAGATTAATTGTTAAGTAAAAAAACTATCTATTATGAGCAAAATAGATGGTCTAATGAAATGACAAGTCATTCTTTCTTAAGAGCAAAGAAGGGATGGAAAATAAATATATTGCCCGCAACATACTTAGAATTTCATTTTTTTATTCTTCATATTCTCTACAATATGACTCACTATTTAGATAACAAGCCATCAATTTTAAGCAGTCACGAAAATATCATTTTCATGAGTGATCCCATCTCCACTCATCACACAAAACTTATATATGTAAATGATTTAGGTATGGTCAAAGAAAACTACGCAATCTAAAATAAAAAAAGCATACCAAACTCAAGAAATTATATCAGCAAAATAAAAAATCCCTTTGATTAAAAAATATAATATCACTTTTAACCAAACAATGAAATCTACCATTTAGCTCTTTCATTCATCAACCATTGCATCACATAAGAAAAATATGCTTCTCTCTCACATTTTTGTTTGAAGAATAAGGAGAACCCAACAGCACATGTGAACCACCTATTCAAGAAAGGAAATCTAATAGCATGTATGAATCACATAACAATAGAGAAACCAAAGATTTTATATGGATAAATGAAATCCCCGTCTAAGAATGCATCATAGATGAAATAAAATCATGACAAGAAATAGTCATTATACACTTGCTTACAACCTCTAGCTCTCTTGTCGCCGACCTTCTCTCGGCAGTAAGCAAGTGTATAATTAATATTTCTTTTCTTGATTTTATTTCATCTATAATGTATTCTTGGTTGTTGATTTGTCGGACAAGATTTAATATTGTTGAATCTCGCATTACATATATTATCTTATTTTTGTTGTTTTTTTTTTTTTTTAATGTCATAATCGCACACTTGCATTTTCTCAATGAGTGGCAGTAATGCTTTTTTCCCATGCATTTGCTTCAACTTTTATTACAAATATTTCATTCAATCTTCCGTTGTATTAAACCATATTCTTAATTTTAAAAAATTATAAGTAGACTTGTCCCTTTTATAGTTCTCCAATTTCTTTTACAGACAGTCCCAAGTGTTGCTAGGTTATTACTTGTTATGATAAATCAGCTTATCTAAGCATGCACATTTTAGTGTTTACACACTATGATTTGTCAGTAAGTTTTGATTAAGGCTAAAATGATCATGCATTTGCGTAACTTCCATTGATTTATGTGCTCAAATTTAACTATTCTTTTGGGTTACTTTAGGTTCTGCTCAGTCAGACTTTTTTTTCTAGGCACAGTTTATAATATTTCCAATTTAGTAATCCCATGCCTTTATCTGTCTCAGGTTGAAGACGTGGATAGAGTTGTTGTCACTAAGTTCAAGTGTTGTAAGTCCCTCAAAATTGTTCTTAATTTTTGTTCTTTAAGTGTCACTAACCCTTAATACCACCACAATCAGCCACACCGCACACATAAATAAGTATTAATTATATTCAGCTCATTAATTATTATTTAGTATTAATTATACATTTAATAATATATATTTTAAGTTATATTAATTAGGCATAGTATATAATATTTAAGTACTAATTATATTATTAATTATTCAATTAAGTTGAATTAGATAATTAAGTTATGCACTAATTACACCATTAATTATTAATATTTAAATTATATTAATTAAATTAATCAATATTTACTTAGAGCCGTCTAGGTTTGCATTCATCTTCTCTTTTCGTCGTTGTTTTGAGGTGCAGAGATTGCACGCGTCGCTCCTTCGTGGCTGGTCGATTTCGCTCCTTCGACGACTTTACCGTCCTGTCGGATCGGAAGTTACGACATTTTGATCGGAAGCAACAACGGGAGATCCCTGGCTGTGAAGGTAACTTTCTATCTTTCGCGCGCTTCTTCGGCCAAATCCCATAAATTCGCCGAACCGAGGGATTTAGTAAATCCGGGATTTAAGCCGTAAATCCTTAAATCCGGGATTTGCCCATCGCCGGGATTTAACGCCCGAACAAAAACCGTTTGGCTGGATTTAGCGTAAATCCGACTTAATCCCGCTGTAAATCCAATATCAAATAGCATAAAAAATCGCGAATACTCCTTGAAGTAGAGATTAGACTTACCGTGAGATTGAACTTTGTATTCTTTTTGGCGTTTGGCAGGATTTAGCTCAAATCTTGCCTAAATTTGGCCTAATTCGTGCATCCAAACAGGGCTTAAAGGTTGTCATCCAACCCTTCGTCTTCACAAAACTGTACATTTATCAGCTCCTGTGTACTATAATAGGAGGCTAAATTATTCTCCACTGACTTGGCAGAGGCCTTTCCGTCAACTCAACAGAAGGTATTGCTTGGATTACCTGATTCTCTCTCCCCATTTAGTGGAGAGTTTCAATTTTAAACTTGATTTTTTTAGCTATTCAAGTTTTGTTTGAGATGAAGAGACTTTATGCTAATTTGAAATTCTTTTTATTTTTTTGGATACCTTCTTGAGAACATTTGTTAGAGAAGATTGCTTTTTTTTTTGCATGATTTTTTTGATGTATTTTGTTATTTGTGCACAATTTTATTGTGGCATATCTTTATTTATCTCTATAAAGAGGGTTAGAAAGTAAAAGAAAAATTCAAATGAATAATAAATTCCTGATTTGAATATTTTAAGTAAGTTTTAATCTTATTGTCTAATGACATTGCAAACTTCCCTTCAAGAAGTTTGGAAACGTTTGGTCTTTATCTGTTTATGGAATTATAGTTATTTTCATCTTCAGATTAAACCATTCTTATGGATTTAATCAAGCCTTTCAGTATCTTCAAATTCATTAAAACTTCTAATATTAACCATTCGTTATCACTTATCAGAACCCTTCATTTCCCAAAACTTTAAAATACATTATTAGCACTACCTTTCTTCCTAAGTACCTACCAACACTTTCCTCTCTGCTAAAATCCAATTGCTTTCAATTTGCATAAGCTACCTACTGTTGGTCTTCTCGATCTGTCAATTTTGTCTCATCCTTAACCCTTCATATTACTCGACATGAATCTTTGCAAATATGAAATTCTGAACAAGAGGAAGACACTTCCCCTCTTTACAGCATCATTAGCAGCACCAAATTGGTATCTTATGAGTCAATTTCGCTCCATCTTATAACTATATAGCATCAACATCAAGCCTTTATCCCACTACATGAGGTCGGCAACATGAATCATTTTCTCCATTGTGTCGTGTTAATTGTGCTATGTTAAGATCTCATTTATATCTAGTAAAAAAGAATCATTTCTTATACTTTCTAATCAAGTTTTTTAGTTCTACCTCTACCTTTTTAACATAGGCCAATTCTAATACATTTAATCTCCTAACTAATTCATTCGAAGGCCGCTGTTTTATGTGACCAAATCATCTAAGGGGACTCTCCCTAATCTTATCTAACACCGGTGTCACTCCAACATTTTCATGTATATACTCATTTCATGTTGTCTCTAAGGTGAAGCTACTCCACCTGAGAATCCTCATCTTTGTAACATTTAATATAATTTATGCTTCTCTTTTAATGCCCAACATTCTGTGCCATGAAGCATTGCAGATCTCACCACCATCTTATATAATTTTCCCATTAAGTTTGAGAGTACTTTTCTATTACACAACATACTCAATTCATTCATTCATTTCAACCCTCCAACTTAAATTTTACTATTAATATCCTCATCTATTTCACAGTCATTTTGAACAATAAACCTAAGATATCTAAAACGTGTACTCTTTTTAATGCTTGATTGCCCAAAGTTACAATCCCCCTGCTAGATCTATTACTACTAAAATAATACTTCATGCATTCAATTTTAAATCAACTCAACAAAAACCTTTAGACTCTAAGGTTAATGGTATTAACAACATGCAAGAAAATTTAATCAATTCCATATGGAGTCACCATTCAAGGAATAAGCACATATCAAATCCCATAGGGGATCACCTTTGCTCTATCTATGCATTGAGTAAATTGATTAAATGCAACAAGTTTAAAAGAAAGAAATTATCAATCTTGATTAGAAATGAGGTCAATCATAATTAGTATCCTGCAATCTTAGCTCATACCTTTACAAATCCTTTGAACTTTCATAGATTTTATCTTAATAATACTTAGAACTACATTTTTAATTAAAGCATCGTGATATAGTATTAGTTTAAGGATCTTTTAATAAATCTAAAAGAAACTATGATCCATCAACATGTTTAATATCGCTTTGTGGTTAAGAAGTATTGCTTCTTGCTACATAAATTGAGTTATTAAGTTCCATAATTAATTTTATTTCTTTCACTTACACATCAAGCATTATAAGTAACAGTGAATGCCTCTACTGAACTAAAAGGAGACCTCCACCATATGTATCTGCTTCCCTAAAGAAAATCTATATTTAGAGGTCAAGCATCACGTCCCTTTTTGAAGATTTCCATTATCATTTAGCTTACAATAATAAATATAGGATGCATGTTATTCATGATAGATATTTGATTGTCTTGTTGTTAATGAAATTAATGAACTTCATATTGGGGAAGAGCATGTTTTGCTTTTTATGCTTATTCAATTTTATTATTTTGATTCATCTTGTATTTAATGAAAATTTTACATTTTTTATATTTAAAAAATGTAAATATAATTAAATATGATATATAAACTATGACATTTATTTCAAAGATTATCATGTACTCTACTCGGGTTAATTATTGTTCCTAAAGGGCCTTATATTTATCCATCCACTTCCCTTTGCTCTTTAAATTCTATTCCTTTTTTATTGAATGCATGAACTAAAGCTTGGATGAAGAATAACTTATATGTTTAGCTGTAGATAAAAGATATTTAATAATAGATTGGCATTGTTCGATTAATTTGTCAAAGTATAGGGAAGCTTTGCTTCCATTGTGATCTGGAAGTCATGAGCTCGGGCCTATAAAATATACTTCTACAAATGCAAGGGGAAGGCTACATACGAGAGCCCCTCTCTATCTCCTATTGCACTTTCTACACTTTTTAAAGTTGACTTCTTATGTTATAGATTCATCATCTTACTACTTGCTTGTCTAAGAGATTTCTTTTAACTAGCTTGGTACATCTTCTTAAGAAGGAATGACTTGTCATTTCATTAGAGCTTCTATTTTGCTGATAATAGATAGTTTTTCTCTAAACAATGAATCAATGGCGCTAGTTTACTTTGCAGGTTTTTACTCGTTGTTGTTGAAGCCATTACTGCTTATTCTTCCTTAACTACTGGAGCAATGGAAGCACCTACAGCTCGGCTTCTCACGGATTTTCTCGACTCTACAGTGCTCTTGGAGCAAACCCAATATGAAGAGGGCTTCAAAGACGGTTACAGAGACGGCGTGGCCTCTGGAAAAGAGGAGGGGAGGGAGGTTGGCTTGAAGCATGGATTTGAAGTTGGTGAGGAACTGGGTTTTTATCGTGGTTGTATAGAAGTTTGGAAATCAGCTATCATGATAGACCCAAATTCTTTTTCTTCTCGTGTTCAGAAGAGAATTGGCCAGTTGGCAGAGCTAGCGGAGAATTATCCTCTTTTTCAACCGGAGAATCAAAATGTTCAAGAGATGATGGACTCTATTAGACTTAATTTTAAGATTATTTCAGTAAATATGGGTGTGAAGTTAGAGTATGAGGGGCGGAGTCGCACATCAAAACAAGACCTAGAGGATATTGTAGTATGAAAGAATATCAGTTTTTGTATGAGACTATATAAATTAATCTTTTAGTCCAATCAGTTTTACCTTTACCCGGAGGATTCAGTATTTCTTTGTTGTAAATTTTGCTTAATCTAATAGTCTATAAGATTAGTGAATTTAAAATTTTTTATTAAAATATTATTTTAATAAATAATAAAAAAATTATTTCATAGGAAGCTTAAATATCATTACTACTATTTTTATTTTTAATATAAAAAAATAAGAGAGCATATGCTTAAAATAGAGCTGAAGAATTGTGGCCATTAGGTATGTGGTAAAAGTAATAAATTCAGTTTAATCTTAAACATTTTTTAAGGCAGTGATATTAAATTTTATGAGATCATTATTAAGTATTTTTTTAATGGCTTATTTGATTATTGATATAAATGGCGTTATATAAATTTTATAAATTTGTAATATTTTGTATTAAATTATTAAAATTTTTATTTTGAAATTTCCGTTAATAATTTTATAAAACTAGTTATTTCATAATTTGTATTAGAATTTATAAATCCCCAAAATTTAAATTAAAATGAAACTCTTCTCCACCGCAAACAAGCGATGCCGATCCGATAAACTTCAATAAAAAAGAATAAAGCCGCCACTCCGACATCAAAATGTGAAAAAGCTCCGAAGATTTGGAAAATGATTCAACAAAAAATTCTTCCATCATCACCGAGATTAGTCGCTGCCCCTACCTCGCCGACAAATCTCCTACCGAAACGCTCCTCTTCCCCGTCCCGCCTTCCCAAACAAGACGAAGCCGCCGATTCCACCGGCGATCAGACATCCGGTAGCACTTCACCGAGAATCTCACCCAAAGCCAGTCCCAATCTCACGCGTTGGTCTCGAGCTCGAGCCCTACGCTCAGGACGCGGACTCTCTCTCCGCATCAAAACCCCCTCTTCTCCTGTGGGCGATATCACGCCGTCGCTCTCGTCGGATTCGAGCGATAGCGAGGAGGACACCGCAGTGACGCCACGGGCCGACGGGAAGCCGATTTACATGGTCTCCGACGGCACCGGATGGACGGCGGAGCATTCCGTCAACACCGCCCTAGGTCAGTTCGAGAACTGGCTCGTCGATCGTGGCTGTCCCATTCATCCCCAGCTCTTCTCTGGGGTAAGCTCGTCTTTTTCTATAAGTCTTGTGTTTTGTTTTCCTTAATTTTAGTGAACGCGAATTGCTACATTAATTTATTTTTTTATTAACACTCAATGTTTTTATTCGCAGCCATGAATTAAGAGTGTGACTAAAAATTTGTTAATTTTTTCCACTAAATTTTTAGGCATCAAACGTTTAACTTAAAAAAAAAACAAATTTTTTTTTTTCTTTGGCATCTTCTTATCTTATTATCTCGTAAGGTTTTTTCTCCTCCACAAAGCTTGGATTTTTATAGATGAAAAACTGGTGGAAGTGCTCAGCAGTATTGATCAGATATCCATGATTGGCGGTCAAACCCGAAACCCATGCTTCGCTCCTGGGCTTCACACGAACTCCGGTTCAGCCAAGGTTTTTCGGAGCAAGTTTCAGATGGCGAATTCTTCGGAGTTTGGCGTTCTTCTTCAGTCGTGCATCGATTCTCGATCACTGAAACAGGGGAGGGAGCTGCATGTTAAGATTCGGGAAGCTGGGTTGGAGAGGAATCCAGTTTTGCTCCCTAAGCTACTGAAGTTCTACTGTGTGTGTGGTCGGGCTGATGATGCGCGAGAGGTGTTTGATAACATTCCCAAAAGGAACTTGGATACCTTTGCATGGACTGCCATGATTACCGGGTATGTTAGGAATGAGAAACCCAACCTAGCGATTAAGCTGTTTTGTGAAATGCTTGAGCATGGATTGGAACTGGATTCATATACATTTTCGGCATCACTGAAGGCATCTACTGATTTGAGTTTACGATTGTTGAGTACTAACTTGCATTCACTGATAATGAAGTGTGGTTTTGGTTATTTTCTATCTGTTGGGAATGCACTTATTCATGCTTACGGATCTTTTGGAGATGATTGTAGTGCACAGAAGGTGTTTGGTAGAATGCCTGATCGTGATGTTGTATCGTGGTCATCAATGATACGTGCTAGTTCCTCCGCAAAGCACTTCACTGAATCGGCAACATTGTTTTCTAGGATGCAATTTGAGGAATTTATTAGACCTAATGAGATTACACTCGTTTCATTATTGCCTGCTTGCAGTTTCTTCTCTTCTTTGAGGAAGGGCCAATCAATTCATGCTTATGCAATTCGGAATGGGTTTGATTCTAATCTTATTGTTTGCTCTGCTCTTGTCACAATGTATTCTAGATGTGGAAATCCTGATGAAGCTTTTAAAGTTTTCAGTAGTATGGAGAAACCAAATGTTTTTGTATGGACTTCAATGATTGAAGGTTTCTCAATTAATGGAAGGTTTGAGCTGGCTCTTGAATTGTTTAAGGAGATGCAAGGCCAAGGTTTGAAGCCCAATCCTTTCACTTTGATTGTGGTACTGTCTGCTTGCAGTCATGGTGGGCTGGTAGATATGGGATTGGAGATTTTTGAGTCAATGAAAGAGAGATTTGGTTTCGAGCCTTGTGCAGAGCATTATGCTTGTATTGTGGATATGTTGGGGAGAGGAGGAAGGCTGAATGAGGCTGAAAATTTGATTGAAAGAATGGAAGTGCCACCAACAGGTTCTGTACTTGGATCCCTCCTTGGAGCTTGTCAAGTGCATTGCAATGTGAAGCTTGGAGAGAAATTGGCAATGAAGCTTTTTCGGCTTGAACCATATAACGAAACCAATTATGTAATATTGTCAAACATATATGCCTTAGCAGGGAGATGGTATGATGTGGGTAGAGTGAGAAGATTGATGGCAGTTAAAGGGCTGTCAAAGAGATCTGGTTGCAGCTGGATTGAAATAAAGAACAAGGTATATGTGTTTGGAGCACATGACCAATCAAATTCAGAATCTGAAAGTATTTACCGAAAGTTGGAGGAATTGAATTATATGATAATAAAGGCGGGTTATGTGCCATCTACCAAATGTGTCTTACTTGATGTGGAGGAGGATGATAAGAAAAGGCTGCTTCGTAGCCATAGTGAGAGATTAGCTATTGCTTTTGGTCTTCTAAAGGCTCCCCCTAACGTTCCTATTAGAATTTCTAAGAACCTTCGAATATGTGGGGATTGCCATGATGCCATTAAATTAATATCAAAGGTTGTAGCTCGGCAATTTGTCATAAGGGATACACGCAGGTTTCATCATTTTTCTCAAGGAACTTGCTCTTGTGGTGATTATTGGTGAGATACTATGGCATCAGGGGACTTAGATTTGTCAGGTTTCCTTGGTCTGAAACAGTTAACCATCACATTATGGTTCCAACTACCATTGCTTTTCTTGCCTTTTCATTGCTGCTGGTCTCCCATGGACTTGCATTGGTGCTGTTAAATCTTGTAAGACGATTGTATACTTCACTGTTATCTGATTTGTCGGACTTGGTGGATTTGGACTTTTATCGCACCTACTTCAAGAGTTTTTAGTGGCAGCATGGATTGCTGACTAGTGTGTCTGACTAATATTAGAGGACTAGGATTTCAACGGAGCTTAGAATGTTCATCATGATGGTGATTGTTTAGGATATTTAATTTGCAAAATTCTTATTTTATGGTAATACTTTCTTTTTAGTGTTTTTGAATTAGAGCCCGAAATACTGAAATTGTAGTAAATTGTGCTGTTAATAGTGTTGATTCTCTCTTTACACCATTAACTTTATTTTTGTTGCATTCCTTTTTTTATGTTCTAATTGCACACTTGCATGTTCTCAATGAGTGGCAGTAATGCTTTTTTCCTATGCATTTGCTTCACCTTTTTATTACAAACATTTTATTCAATCTTTCGTTGGATTAAATTATATTCTTAGTTTAAAAAACTTCTTTGTAGACTTGTCCCTTTTATAGTTCTCCAAATTCTTTTGCAGACAGTCCCAAGTGTTGCTAGGTTATCAATTCTTATGATAAATCAGCTTATCTAAGCTTGCACATTTTAGTGTTTACGCACTATGAGTTATTAGGAAGTTTTGATTAAGGCTAAAATGAATATGCATTTGCTTAACTTCCATAGCTTAATGTGCACAAATTTAACTATTCTTTTTGGTTACTTTAGGTTCTGCTTGGTCAGACTATTTTTCTATGCACAGTTGTATAATATTTTCAATTTAGTAATCCTATATCTTTTATCTTTCTCAGGTTGGAGATGCAGATAGACTGATAGAGATCATAAAGCAAGCAGCAAAAGAAGGTGCTCTTGTTCTCTACACCCTTGCAGACCCTTCAATGGCTGAATCCGCAAAACAAGCCTGCAAGCTTTGGGGAGTACCATCGACGGATATTCTGGGTCCCACTATAGAGGCCATTGCCGCCCATATTGGTGTAGCTCCATCTGGCATCCCGCGAGGTGCTCCTGGTCGGAATCCACTCACAGAGGATTACTTCAAACGCATAGAGGCTATCGAATTCACCATCAAGCAGGATGATGGAGCTTTACCTCAAAACCTGAACCGTGCCCACATTGTTCTTGTTGGTGTCTCTCGTACCGGGAAGACACCTTTGTCCATTTATCTAGCTCAGAAAGGTTACAAGGTCGCAAATGTCCCCATTGTTGTGGGTGTAGATTCCCCAAAGTCCTTATTTGATATTAACCAGGAGAAGATTTTTGGTCTAACCATAAATCCAGCGGCGCTACAAACTATCAGAAAGGCAAGGACCAAGACCCTGGGACTCAAAGGTGGCATGATGAGTAATTATTCAGACATGGAACATGTCAGGGAAGAATTGGAATTTGCTAAAAAAATTTTTGCACGGAATCCTGTATGGCCAGTAATAGGTAAGTGAATAGAAGTAGTAATAGTTTTATTTGGTGTAAGGTTATGATTTGTTTCTATTCTAATTGCTTATGTCTTGTATTGGTTTCAGAGATCACTGGAAAGGCCATTGAAGAGACTGCTGCTGTGATTGTGAGGATTTATCATGACAGAAAGAAGAAACGCTTTCTTCCTCACATATCCAAGAGATATTGATTTGTGTGGCACCTTTAGAATTTGTAAGCAAATGATGGAGGCTGCATAAAAGTACTTATTGCGATAACTGTGGTATGAAGAAGTATGATCTTTCTTAGTCTTTTATTGTACTATGGTGAACACTGTCAGGGTTGTATGGTTGGAATGCTTATTTGGAATGTATATTTTGAGAGTATAAAATAAATGCAGTGTATTTTGATTTGTCTAAAGCTGTTTAGTTGCTTGTATGGTAGTTTTTAGAGGAATAATTTATCTTGTTGAATTGGTCGTAAAATTCAGAATCTACCACTCCTTTGAAATAAAATGGTAAGAACAATTGAGATCAAGGTGGGCAGGTGGTGAGGCAAGGACATGACTATATCTAGTTGATACAGGAATAAGATTGTTTATATCTACTTGTAATAGATCTTATATTGGTGGCATCTTCATGAACTTGGTTACTTTATTCTTGGTGTGAGCTGACAATCAAGTAATCTTGTACTTTAGTGGCTACATTGGTCATACATTCAGAAAATCATCACTATAGAGAATCATTTAGATGGACTTTAAATTGAATGCCGAAAGTAAAGATTCTTATCTCACCTTTTTTCTCTTTCCATCCCTTCTTTTGGATGAAAACTGGTGGCTTGGGCTGACTAAACCCTCCTCTTGTTGTTATATTAAGATGATAATAATGAATTATCCTTAACTGCTCTGATTATATCAATCAAATGTATTCTTAGCACATCTATTAAAGTCTGCGATGTGACCTTCATAGCACGATTGCCATATATTCCAAGTACATTTTTGTTTTAACATCAAGGCGTTATCCATAACTTTTCATTAAAAAACTGTGAGCTCGTTTGTAACAGCTGAAATTATGTATGTATGAAGTTTTTTCTTTGTCACAAGATTAAAAGGTTATATATTTTTTTAAAAAATAAGTTTTCAAACTTTATTCCTTTCCTTCTCCAGCCAAAAGCAACAAGAAACCACCATAACTGTCCTTCCTTCTCTGCCTTATTAAACTCTCATCTTCCCTTCACCTACAATCCCCTTCCTCTCCTTTTACCCTTGCCATTGCATTCATGTCTTCCTCCTCCCCATCCGCCGGTGCTCTCCACTCCCAACTCCATCTCTACCAACACCAGACCCGTGCAGCTAGAACTCGTCTCTATGCCCGCCGTGTCCGTGAAAGCTTCACTAGCCGCATCGCCATGTTTTTATGCTCCATCCTGCTCACCCTCCTTCTCATCTCTGGTATTATCATCCTTATCCTTTGGCTTAGCCTTCGTCCCCACCGTCCCCGCTTCTACCTCTCCTCCTTCTCCGCCCCCTCTCTTTCCACCCTCTCCTTCGATGTCTCTGATCGTAATCCCAACTCTAAAATTGCTATCTACTATGACAACATTAATGCTACTGTGTTTTATAATGACCGTCAGCTAGCAACTGGCATTGTCCAATCTGCATTCTACCAACCAGCAAAGAACACCACCGAAATTCATGGCCAGTTTGTCATCGCCGGCGGGCAAGACGTTGCCATTGATGCAACTACGAATCAGGTGACATTGCGGCTCGAGCTCAATACAGTAGTTCAATTCAAACTATCTACTTGGGACACTCATCACCACAACATGCATGTAAGTTGTGAGTTTGCTGCAGGACCTAATGGAAACCTCTTACCTGAGTTCCAAGGGGAGAGATGCTCCCTCTACTTTGGTTAATCACATAACATCAACATATTTGTTGTTATTGGTTATATTGTCTTTCTCCTATTTGATTTTAAAGAATTTGTATTGATATTTCTTATTGAAATATTGAAGGTTGTCTAAAGATGCGTGCTTAGGTTTAGCATACATTTAATATTCAAATTTATTGAGAGTTTTTTTCAATTATTTCTTCATCTGCACGAGCAAACAGTTGTTGATCATGCCTACTAAGATGGGAGAAATACTAATTTTACTATGTATATTATAAAAAATTGTTTGCCAGTAAAAAAAATTAAAGAGATTATGAGCAGCAGTAATTTCATAATTTTTGCTGCATTATGTATGCCAAAATTGTGCATGTTTATTCATTAAACTTATTGTAACATCAATATAATACATATAATTAATAAATTAAAATTTATATAAAAAATATGTTAAAATATCCTAATATAATTTATATAATGATCGATCTAAAAATAATTGAATTTATTTTAAGATTAATACAATAAAAAATTTTCATTTAGAACACTAATATCAAATTAAATTACAATAAGTTCAAATCATTCTGATATTCCGAATTTTCTAACATAAAGTTTTTAACAAATTAACCTAATGATTATAAAATCAAGTCCTGAGCTTCTTCTTATGGTTGTTAATGGCATGCTTCTTCTCTATTAATAAGCATTTTCTTCATGAAATAAAAGCAATCTACACTCATATCTTAACAATAGCAATATTTTGCATCCTTCAAAAATTAATTTATGCAACACTAAGGCTTCGTTTGGGATGGCTTTCTTATTGCTTCTTAAAACAGCTTTTTAGCATAAAATTTTATTTGTTGTACTAAAAAGCTGCTTTAAGAAGCAGTAAGAAAATCATCACAAACGAAGCCTAAATGACAATCACCTCGTTCTAGGCCATCTTGAGACGGAGCCGGCCATCAAGAGAACCCTCAACATAGCAACTGAGAACATAGACCAGCAAATAAAGGATGTCCAAAAGCAAATATAATTATTCTATTGATAAGAGAATTTAAATTATTCTATCTTGTTTTAATGTTTATGGATTGCATACTGTTGTTCACCATGGATTCAAGTCCATAATGGATTCTATTAGGAGCTGTTTCGCAACAAGTGGGATTTAATAAATCCTGTAAATTCGGATTTAGTAAATCTGAAATGTGTTAAATTTTTAAAAATGTTTAGTATGTCAAATGTTTAAATCATATTAAATCTTAAGAAACTATTTGATAACATATTTCAGTATTTATGACAGTTATGACTTTAAATATGAAGAAGATAATTATTAATTAAAAATAAAAATTAATGTTTTGTGAATTACTCATTAATTATTATTGACACTATTATTTATATATTTAATAATATATATTTTAAGTTATATTAATTAATCTAATCATATTAATATTTAATTACTAATAATACAATTAAGTTAAATTA
>NW_021319661.1:1234257-1249786 GCF_001605985.2 Dendrobium catenatum | reverse complement strand
GGGGGTAATTGTCTAAAGACCTTAGTATTTTAAAACTTTTAGGGGGGGGCAATTGCCTAAAAACCCTTGTAATAAAGACTAAAAAAATAGATTGAGGGAGACAAATTACATAAATAATCATATAATGAAAAAAAATATATAATGCATAAAATAATGATAAAAAGGATATTGCATGAAGTGTTAATTGCATGACTCATAAGCTTAATTCCTTTATAGTTAACATAATCCTAAACATTGCCTTTGCTCATAAATATTGATACAAAAATGCTTCTTTTTCAATCATTTTGCATCTTCTCATTCTATCAATTCTATTGAAAGAAACAAATACTACATCAATTTCAACCAGTTTCAATTCAATAACTAAAGGTGAAACTAGGGCAGATTTCCAAGCTTATGCAATCGTACAACGACTGAAACCAAGAAAAATACACGCAAATGAAAAGTGTATAGAATCAACAATGTGGAAGGAAATACTGATAGAAAATGTTAAATTTCGCGAAAAATGGTCAACTTATACGAAAAGATTAGAACTAATTGCAACAATGTAATCATTTATCACATTTCATGCGCATGTTTACAGTTCAAACTCACCATTGATTGCCGGTTCGGCCTTTTGTGAATTACTCATTAATTATTATTGACACTATTATTTATATATTTAATAATATATATTTTAAGTTATATTAATTAATCTAATCATATTAATATTTAATTACTAATAATACAATTAAGTTAAATTAGATAATTAATTTATGCACTAATTATAGTATTAATTATTTAATTAATTTACTTAATTATTAATGTTTTAAATTATATTACTTAAGTTAATCAAGGGTTTGCCTTCATCTTTTCTTTTCGTCATTGCTGTTCGGCTTCGTTGCTTCGCAAGAGGTTTTTAGATTGCACGCGTCGCTTCTTCGGATCCTTTGTGGTTTCCGTTTTCCGACTTCGCTTCTTCGATGACTTTCCCTTCCTGTCAGATCTAAGGGGCTGTTTGGTATCGGATTTACAGCGGGATTTAATTCGGATTTACGCTAAATCCAGCCAAACAGTTTTTATGGGCGCGTTAAATCCCGGGATTCAGTAAATCCCGGATTTACGGATTTACAGCTTAAATCCGAGATTTAGTAAATCCGAGGGGTAGCCGGATTCAGTAAATCAGAGCGGGATTTATCCGAAGAAGCGCGCGAAAGGGAGAGTTACCTTCACAGCCAGCGAGCTATCCGAGCGGGATTTATCCGAAGAAGAGCTTGAAAGGGAGAGTTACCTTCACAGCCAGCGAGCTCCCGTTCTTGCTTCCGATCAAAATGTCGTAACTTCCGATCCGGGTTGAAGTCGTCGCAGGAGCGAAGTCGAACAGCCACGAAGGAGCCGAAGAAGCGACGCCTGCAATCTCTACACCTCATGCGAAAGCAACGGAGCCGAACAGCAACGACGAAAAGAGAAGATGAAAGGCAAACCCTAGACGCCTCTAATAAAGTTACAACATTTTGATCGGAAGCAAGAACAGGAGCTCACTGGTTGTGAAGTTAGCTTTCTCCTTTTCGCGCGCTTTTAAAGTTAAATCCCGTTAAATCAGCCAAACCAAGGGATTTAGCAAATCCAGGATATAAGGCGTAAATCCGGGATTTACGAAATTCTGGGATTTAACGTGCGCACAAAAAACATTGGGTTGGATTTAGCGTAAATCCGACCTAAATCCCACGATAAATCCGATACCAAACAGCCTCTAAAGTTATGATACGTTGATGCATAACTCCAAATATGCTATTCAGGAGTAACAACTGTGAGAGCAAAACCATTTGCTTTACAAGCAAAAAAAATACAAGGAAGCTCGCTCATGTAACTCGTATCTTGTTTTAAGATGGCCAGCTAGGTGCTCGAAGCTAGATGTAATTTAGATTAAATTAAAAGAACAAAGGCAACAGAAAGACTTGTTCAGATGGGAAGTAGCTCAAGTGCAGATACAGAAAAAAAAAAAAAAAAAAAAAACATTTACTGCTTCAGCTGCTGCAGCACAGACTCTGCAAATATCTGCTGCCTGAATTTTTCAGCATGCAAAAGCATCAGTGGAAAGCAAATATAACATGAAAAGATTCATAATAGTATAGTACAGACATAAAAAATCAACGAATTTAGTTGTCGATAAGTAAGAGAATATTTGGTTAACAATTTATTCTGGATTTAAGCCAAATCATGTTAAAAAAATCTTCTAGGTTTCCTTTGAGAGGATAACAGTTATTGCATCAACAAAGCAAATCAGCAAATGATTCCAGAAAAAAAAAAAAAAAACAATTTAAAACAAACCATTAAATCATATTAAAAGGGATAAAGCTACAGGGATATTTAAAATGTCCAATTCAATATTTCATTTCCTCCTTATTTTAAATTGAATACTATAAATAGTTTAGGGCTAAAATGACTCTTATTACGTCCTCTGACCAGATGTAGAGCTACGTTCGGCCGCCAATAATATGTCGCCACATGCTCTTACTCTTTATCGCGCGGCCCGACGACTTGACCGGACCAGAACCCAGGAATGCTATGTTCGCGTATTGCGAGGTATTACTCGGTATTTGCTTGGTATTGCTCGGTATTGCTTGACAATAACGAGAAATACCGCTCTGTGAAGACAAATACCAAGTAATACCGAGAAATACCGAGTTGTACCGAGTTTTTTAGAAAAACTCTGTACAACTCGGTATTGCTCGGTACTTGCTCGGTATTTGCTCGGTATTGGTTATTATCAAGCAAAATCGACCAATACCTAGCAATACCGAGTAATACCGAGCAATACCTAGCAAAATCGAGAAATACCGAGCCATCCTGGGTCCGTTCCGGATAGGGTTGTCGGGCCGTGTGGTAAATAGTGAGAACGCGTGGTGCGATTCTATTGGCGGCCAAACGTAGAGCTACGTTCTGTGACCAGACCAAATAAAAGTTCTTCAAGTCTCTCACAAATATTCCAAGGACTATTTTGACCATTTTCTCTATCTTTAATGTAATTGAGCTATAACAACAAATGATAAATTTACTTACTTCCTTTCTGTAAGCTTGGAACTTGGACGAAAATATTTTAGGTAACCATCCCAAGGAACCTTTTTTAGCCCAGCTCGAGCAGCAATCATGTCTCTTATCCTAATATAAATTTAAAAATAGAGTACAAAATAAGCCTACAAGATGAATAAGGTTTATATACAACTAGAAAAATTAAAGGAAATAGCTTCACCGTTCAGCAAACTCAATCGAAGTCTCGTCGGGTCTGAGGTATTGTGGCTCCAGGTACCAGACATCGCAAACAACTGCCCATGATGTCATAAGGCGGACCAAATGCTTGGTGAATGATTGCCTACAACATGTATATTTTTAATAATTCGCGTGTGGACCTCATACATTGTGAAGTTGTAAGTCTGCAAGGCAGGTGTGCAATACGAATGCAGGAAACAAAAAGGTATAATGAGTCAAATTAGATTCCAAGAATAAATATCATAAAATAAAAATACCACTAGAGCAGGACTGTTTACCACACACTAACATTATCATCTAGGCATGCACACTGAAAAGTAGGCTCATCACACACAACACACATGGACCGATCTAAGAGATGGAAAAAAGAATGAAAGGTACAAAGACGTGAATAAACCAAAACTGATTTTGAGCATGCTAAGAGAAAATAATAATGTGTTCGTAATCATGATGTGTTTTTCATGATGGCATTTCAGTAACATCAGGATACTACTACATTTACAGAGCATAGAAAGATGGCACCCTAAAAGTGACAGCTTAATGAACATACATAAATGTAGTTATATTGTCTTTGTAGATCCATTAACACAGCGACTTACCAACATTGTATAATATGCCTGAAATTTGATTCAAATAAATGGATTGAAAGATGGTGAGGAATGGAAAATCACACTTAACACTTAACACTCCTGTAGAATTTTGCATTATTTTACTCTTTTAAAAATCTTAACTTCTAGAAACCATACACTCATGCATGCTCATGTCAGTAACTTGTAATATCTATATAAGCTCGACTAGAGGAACCATGTGGTTAAAATGTCACGTGCCCAAAGGAAGAGTAGCTCCGTAGAGCAACTACTGACACCAGGCCATGAGCAAAAGACAACTTCCCCCTACAGAGACCACAATGAGTAGACTCGCACTGGGAGATTAGACCATGGGAGAAATTGTCCTCAACGAGCTCCTCCAAAGGAGCTTCCAAAACCAGTCATCCACCTGAGTGAAGCTCACCCCAACTAAAACCACTACCCCATAGCAGTTGTCTGTAATCAAGGTCATCCACATATCACATATATGCCCGATCAAGCTACAAGAAATGCACCTTTGAAACCCATGACTACGACATCACTCACTATAGTCGCCCCCGACTTGCAGTCACTTCCATCTAGGAGACACGCCCCTCGTTCCCAATAACTCGTATCTTGTTCCTAGGGACTAATATATTATTTCAAAGGATTTGCCTTCATCAACTCACCCTATATGCTAGGTCCCAATAACTCTGCCCAATATGCTAGGTCTCGACGACTAGCACTATTACTTAGGTCCCGACGACTTGCCAAAGATACTCTCCTAAGGACTCGCCCAAAATTTCAAAATGAATTTATTTTAAAAACATGAAAATATGAATCTCAGATTTTGCGGTGCTAGGATGCTGGGGCGACAGTGGTGGTGAGGGGAGAGCAGTTGGAGCGGTGGGCGCTGAATTCAGTGCGCGCGCATTGATATTCTTTGTTCTACAGTAACTCTAGAAGCACATGCAACAGTCTGGTGCCGCGATGCCAGACACTAAAAATGATTTTTTTTTTTAAATATCCATGCCTCCCACCACCCCTCTCTTTATTTCACATTCCTTATCGGGTAAGGAAAAGGAGATGAAGAGGAGAGAGAGAGAGAGAGAGAGAGAGAGAGAGAGAGTTTTCTGAGGCTTTTTCATCTGTCACTTATGTTACAAATTTTGTTCTAATTGATGTGACTATGCTCTTACTCATATTTTAGATGGTTTTGATTTATATGATTTTTATCGCTCATGAATCTGCCAAAAATATATTATCTCATGATTTATTGAACTAACACTATATAAGTTTTGGTATACGATAAATATTACTTTTATAAGCATTTTAATTATAATAATATTGAATTTTATCAAATAAATTTATAGTTATGATTTTTAAAAGTTAATGCATAGTATATAGATTTTCTTACATTTTATAGATTAATACATTTCATACCTGATATTGACTTGCATAGAAAAAATGATATGATTGATATAAGATAAATGTGTCGTTTGAATATAAGCAAGGAATGCTATCTATGAACACTATAATTAAAATGGGCTGGCTGCTAAAATATAATATCCTGGGGTGAGCCAATGGATTTTCCTTAAAATAAAATGTTTGTAATACAATATTGGAAGTTATCCTGTAGCCGGTTGACTGATTACGTCGGCAAGTAGAAAGTGACGACTCTTTATTGATTAATAAAACCCACCTATGAATTGATTTAAGATTTATAAACAATAATGGTAATATAAAGATTGATGACCAACTGGTTGACAGTTGGGGTTAAATTAAAGATTAATAAAACATTCGTCGATAGTTAGGTTAGAAGATGTTAAAAACACCGCATTAAAACTTGATGTTCTAACTTGCTATTCATAATTGTACCCATATCTGCATTTACATGACAGCATATGACTTGATTTAATTGATGTAGAATTGATAGGACCTGCATGATTTACTAGGGGGCCACAACCAAGAAGGGGGAGCTGTTTAGGAGGTTCCTAATCAAAAAGGAGTTGTTTAAGAAATTTCCTAATTAAGAAAGATTATTTAGGAAGATTTTTAATCAAGAGAGGAGTTATTTATGAAAGTTTCCTAATTGTGTTTATATTATTTATGAAGTGTTTAATTGTTTATAAATGTTTCCTAAAATATATTTAATTGTTAAGAAAGGTTTCCAAAATCATAATTAATTATTTTTGAAGACTTCCTAAATCGTATTTTATAATTTAAAAAGTTTTCCTAAATTCTATTATGTTGACTAGGAAGGTTTTATTTATTTAGAAATATTTTCTAAATTATATTTATGCTCATTAGGAAGGTTCTAATTGTGTTATTGTGTTCTAGGGCTATTCAAGGGAGAGTTTATCTATGGTTTAGGGTAGGATATTGCTAAGTTTATTTTTCTAGTATTTGTTGTTAGTTCTTAGCAACATCTAGGATTTGTGGGAGAGATGATCTACCTCTCGAGATCAATTGTAACTTGCTTTATTATTGAAGAAGAAATAAGAAAATCAGCCATATCTTGGTGTTCCTATGTTGTTCTTATCTTTTAATTATTATTTTTACTTCTAAGGCGCATCAAATTGGTATCAAAGCACTTCTTGTGGACCTATGACAGCAAAGAAGATGGAGGTGTTGAAATTTAAGATGGAGCAAATCAAATCCAACGTGGAGAAGAGGTTTTCATCAATGGAAGGAAGATTTTCATCTATGGAAGGAAGGCTTTCTAACCTGGAAGACATAATGAGGAAGTTGATCGAGATGCTATCGAAGGCTTTGCCGGCTATTCCTAAGACAAAAGGGAAAGGAAAATATGGAGGAGATGACAAGAAAGCTTTTGAAGATGCAATAAAAAACTCCACCGGTGGTTCCGATGGCTAACCCTTGACTGAGATTCCCTTGGCCGAATCGAATGGAAAGGACATCGGATAAAAGGAGTTCGAAAAGAGTTTCTATCATCAAAGCCACCTCCTGGGGCTCCGATAAGGGGCAGATCAGGGTTTCTGGATGAGGGGACAAAGAGGGAATTTTTTTATGGAGGTGGTAGGGTGGTCGACCACAATTGGGAGGGGGGGGGGAGAGGGAGGAGTGGCCATTGGAGGGGACCCAAGAACCACCTCCTAGGGCTCCACTAAAGGGTGTAATAGAGTTTTCGAATGAGGAGATAGCAGGATGGGAGTTTTGTAGTGAAAGTGGTGGGGTGATTGACCATTATGGGAGGTCTTTTGGGCAAGGGGAGTGGACGATCGGAGAAAAAGGAGGAGGGGCCAGACCATGGGGATTGGGTCAAGTGAGGCAAATGGAAGAAATGTGGGATTCCCACCCTCGATACATGGGGAAAACATAGAGTGGTTACAACAAGTGTTGGAGTAGGAAGAAGCTAATGGGGCGATGGCAATCTTATAGTGGCAATCCTAGGGTCATTGCAGCCTAGTCTTAATGTGAAATAAGCAGAATATCTTGCAGCAAGAGCTACACCTATTCATCCCAGCTCTTAAGAATTTAGTTCGTATGGTGGAATAATGGATGTAAAACCACATATTTTACCCATTCCTGGACAGTTCATGATTTGTATGCAATCCAGAGATACAAAGAGCTCTTTTATAGCTTCCATCGAGATAATTGTAGTCTACAAAAATTCGTGTCCCGACCTCCCCTGACGCCGCTTTTGCTTTACTTTTTGTGCTTATTTGCTTTTCAGAGTGAGTTTTAAAG
This sequence comes from Dendrobium catenatum, assembly GCF_001605985.2. Taxonomy (NCBI): domain Eukaryota; kingdom Viridiplantae; phylum Streptophyta; class Magnoliopsida; order Asparagales; family Orchidaceae; genus Dendrobium; species Dendrobium catenatum. The sequence continues at coordinate 1,242,263 of NW_021319661.1, read as the reverse complement.
GATTATGTTCCAGGGGAAATTTTGGAAAGGCATATTAGGTTTGAAATAAAACATTACCTAGAGATTTCGCCCTCATTTTGTGAGAACTTTATGATTTGAGTTCTTGTTTCCTATAGGCGCCAGCCCCTATAGTTAATTACATCTTTTGATCATGAGAGAGGACTTTCGATTAAGGCTAGTCATCAATGAATACATCGTATCCGTAGATACGTGATATCCATCATATAGTAGCAGCATGGGCTTTAGTTTGGATGTTTTGAAATTTTGATATTTAAAATTTAAAATTTCACCACCTTGCACTTAAAGAGAATGGTCTAGGGAGTGATGATGATCCCGATCAAGATCTCATGGTTCCATCGTCCTGGGTCATCGTGGTCCTTGGTTTAGTTAGTCAGGGGAGTTAGTCGACCTAACTTGACAGAAGGATCCTTGTTAGCAACCATGGGTTGCGTCGTCCAAGGGTACCTTGTAGACCTGGGGTGGATGTTTGTCTAAGGGGATAAATTTGAACGTATCTTAGCTAACAGAGGGCTTTGTGCCCTATTGATTATATCCTATAGATTTATATCTTAAGGATTTAGCTCTATTGGGGAACATACAAGTGTTGACCATGATCGTAACATAATAGTGCTATTTCATGGAAAACCAACCGATTCATAGGGTCCAAGTCATAACCGTTTACCTATGATGCCACTTAGCTACAAAACCCATGGTGTGGTGTCATTTGGCTGTGAAACTACCAATTAGAGGACATGTGCCATGTCCTTACTGGCTAGAGATAAATTGAGAATGAATTCTAGTGATATTCACGACCAGACATTAGCTCTTTGTGAGCTGGAGCAGTTTTCAGATTTTTCCATCTCAGCAAATCCTTGTAGAGGATGGATGAGTGTTTGTTTTAAGTGTTTGATGATTTAATTTTAAATTTAAATATATTGAATCTTGGTATTTTTAAAATTTTGGATTTTATGGGCGCTTGGGCACATTTGACTACTTAGGATTAACCCCTCCGGTTGATATTTTCTGTTAACACAATCATCATTGAGGTTTATGGAGTCATTTAAAAATATATGTGGGAGTTAGAAGGCATTTGACAACATGTGATCCCCTTCGGTTGATATTTTTTATCAACACGGCCATCATCATAAAATTTATAAACATTTTATTTTATTAATTGAACCTTGTCAACTCGTTGACAGAGGATTAGGTTCGAATCCAAATTTATTTCTTAACCTACGTGGCATTCTCAGGTGTCACGTATGTACCTATAACACGCTCACCAAGTCCTACGTAGGCATATGTCATTGGATATATTTCATACGATGCATTCATATGTATGCATGATACAATTGTTGTGTTGAATGACAAACTAGAGTGAAACCCTCTGCTTATTGTCAATGCAAGCGGGGGTGTTTTTGAAATGCAACTATAGTGTTAAATGACACACTAGACTGGAAGCCTCTACTTATACATGAGGATAATTTTTGAAGTGCAATAGCGATGTCAAAAAAACACGCTATAATGAAATTTTTGACATCCTACAGATGCACGTTGGAGGTCTTTGTACATACAATACATATGTATGCAAATGCAATGTTAGATGATATGCATATGTAACCTATAATGCCTATTACAATGCATGTATGAGGGGCATTTTAAAATATTTGCATGCAATATGGAGGGGTGTCCAGTTGCATAAGTGGCTATTGTTGCTGAACACGTGGGGCTTTATTTCAGGCTTTGTTGACTCCTTCTACCTGCTTGTACGAAGTTTGCACATCCGATGGCATAAAATCGCACTTCAACGGACCGTGGTTCTTACTACCAATTCCCTGCTTTTGCTTACAAGTGAATCGTAGCGTTGTTATCTGATTTCCACGAGATACCTCATTGTTCTGATATAGACTCCATTTTCTCATTCACAGGGAGATCATATATCATTATATTGCTTTGTCCTCGACTCATCACGAGGGTAGGACATTGAATTGAGGGGTCTAATCTTCAAGTCTTCACTTGAATGGCGCGACATATTTTCGGGAGTCTTGGTATTTCTGAAGAGATGATGAAAGCCTAATGTCCATTGAGTCAGTACTAGGTAATTCACAGGTATCTAAACAGGTTCATATCAAGGTGCTTGACTAGATCACGTAGTCAAAATGGCACACAACCAAAGAAAGTGTAGTCCTACAAAGCAATCATTGGCACCAGCCTATGGGCAAATGGCCACTCCTCCTTGCAGATATCATGACATGCAAACTTGCCTTGGGAGATCAAACCAAAGGAACAATTTTCCTCAATGAGCTCCACCAATGGGCTCACCTAGGTTAGTCTTCCCCTGAGGGGAACTCACCCCAACAAAACCCACTCTTTTGCAATAGCTATTCGTAATTAAGGCCATCCACCTACTGTAAACATCTCTAACCAAGCTATAAGAAGCTTACATTTCTGTAACATATGTGATGAGGACATCAACATAAAATCTTGGTGAGTTTATCATAGGAGTCTTAGATTGACGGCTATGATTAGGAGCCTTTATTTATGATTTATTTCATGTATTTCATTTTCTTATTTCATGTTATGTTGAGAGACTTTCCCATTTTACCCTTATGTTGGGTTATTTGTGTGTTGTAGCCCAAGGGGCATTTTAGTATTTTGAATCTTCATGTTTTGAGGCTTATATATTGAGGTCTTAGGCTATTGGATGGGGATGATGATTATTATGAATTAAACTTCAGTTTTTCTGAATTGTGTGTTTGAGTCTTCTTGAGAGAAGAGTGAAGTCCCTAGGAGTAGTGAAACGCAACACCCAACAACTAACGTCGTGGCAAGGTTCTTGGCTCTATCTTTTCTCCCTCCTCACCCCACCTTCCTCCATTGGCTGCAGAGCCCTCCAACCCTCTTCCAAATAGCTAGCTGAAATTTCCTACTGCCCCATAGAGCCGAACCACCTTCCCTCTCTTCCATTCCCACTCACCTGCAAGCCCACCCTGCCTCTCCTCCTATTGCCGGCCAACCCCAACTGCATAGCCTTTTGTTATTCTCTCCACCTTTTTCTCTTCTCCATTGGTTTCCCCAAGGGTTGCTGCCTCTTCCTATTCCTCTCCTCATTGGCTCCACTTTAATTACAACTTTTTTCCCATCCCCATTAGCTCCACTTTAATTACTGTCTTTTCCCATTCCCCATTAACTCCACTTTGATTACAACCTTTTCCCCTTCTTTATTAACTCTACTTTAATTGTCACCTTTTCCCCTTTCCCATTAACTTCCCTTTAATTACTGCCTTTACCTATTCCCCATTAGCTCCACTTTAATTCCAACCTTTTCCCCTTCCCCATTAACTCCACTTTAATTGACACCTTTTTCCTTTCCCAATTAATTCCTAAAAGTTATTGCCTTTTCCTTATCCTCCCCATTAGATCCTAATTAATGTTGTCTTTTCCCATTCCCACCATTAATTCCTACACTAGTTGTTATCTTTTGCAATCACCATTGATCATCGAAGACCTCCCGTCTAATGGTAACTCATCTACATTCCATGCACTACTTCTTTTTGGGTAACTTTCTGTTGTTCAAAACCTTAAGGGTTTACTTCTTAGTGGCATTACTAGTATCGTATCAATTTTCTTCTGTTAAAATTATTTGAAGAGTGTGAGTGAGGGAACTAGACTGTGACTGTTCTAGTTGTTAATCGTGGGACTTGTGTGACTCATGGATAAGTACCTATTGTCTTGGTTATTATTTTACTATTTCCTACCAATACTTATAATTATTTGTTTTTACTTTATCAACAATTGAGAAGTCGCTTAAATCAGCTATTGATCTCCATTATATTATAATTGCTAAGCTTGTCAATTTATTATTATTCATAAGCAATTCTTGAATTTATCATATGTTTCACATCAATATGACTACGACTTCACTTACTAGACTCATCCCTAACTCACGACCACTTCCATCAAGGGGACTTGCCCCTCGTTCCCAAGGACTCATTCCTTGTTCCTAGGGACTCACCTCTTGTTCCTAAGGACTTAGCTTCCCTGACTCACCCTACATTCCATGTCCCAAAGATTCACCCAAGATATCTTCCTGAGAGGGGGCACATTCACATAGACATCATCCAGCTAGTCCACATTTCAGTGTCAGTATATATCAATCACATTATGTACAATTTTTTCTATTTATTCTAGATGTAGTTTTTTATGTCTCTCTCTTAAACATATAAATAAGGAGTGAAGAGACATTTTAGACTTCAGGCAAATAGGATTATTTACAAAGATATTATAACTTTTTACTCATCCGTCATACTCACTAATTTCCTTGACTCTAACTCTAACCCACCAATAACCTGTTAGTAAGGCCAAGTGTCTTCCACTGATAAATTTGAATTTAATAGAAATAGTTTAAGCTATGCACAACCCTTTTATTTTGAGTTTTGGCACCAGAAGCCTTTTTTATGTTCCAGCAAGCAAAAAAGGAACATTAAGCATTTGGCATAAGCTCAAATATTTGACATTCTGAGATGCCGCCACTTTTGAAGTGTTCACATTCTGCAAGTTGAAAGCGGCCCTTAAAACAACTGTTCAGGGTGTTATATTATGGGTAAATGAAGGCGAAGAGATAATGACCACTGTCATCAACCTACCTGATAGCAAATGTTGCAGAGAATAAGTGTGTTAAGAAATCTTAACATGACTGGAAAAAAGTATTCTCATATTTGATAGTATTCAAGCTTACTAGTCAGTTTTAGCAATCGAAAATCAGTAATTACAAGTCAAAAAATCTTCCAAAAATACACGCACAAAAAAGTCAAAGACCACTTGAATTGCCGAAAACAGAACAGGAGACTCAAAAAATGTTATCGTGACATAATAAAAATTCATCCTACAAACAATGTCAGGACTACTCATGAAATCTTTTGCTTGACTGGTTAAGAAAATTTGAGATTATTTTCCCTATCAAGAAATATTATATAAGAAGTCTAATAAAGATCTCATCAATAAAAGTATAAGTTGCTTAATGTAATAGTTTTTTCCTGTAGTGGTTCTTACTTTTTGCTGTTCCAAAAGGCATCCACAAAAATTTTATTATATTTGATAGCAACTGGACAAACGGCACACCCAAGTTCAAACGCACCCTGGATAAACATGGAAAATAAAGAATTCAATAATCTCCTTTATTACATTGCTAAAAAGTGCTGAGGCAAATGAAGTTTCAAATGTGAGAGAATAAACCATAACTTGGACTTAGAATTTTACAAAAAATCATAAGCCCATAGACAGTGAAAGAAGTTATTGATAAACAATATATATTTTCAACCAAATGTTAATTGAGAATGAAAAATAGTTGGAATAAGCCAGCAAAAGCAAATTAGTTAACAACAACAGAACAACCATGATAACATAAGCCTAGTACAATCATCTGACAATTAGCCTTTCATTATATTCTAGAAACTCAGGTTAATTTTGGAGCAATGCTTAAATCTTCAACTTATCCTTAAACTTTATTTTCGTATTTGAGAATCAAACTCAAACAGTTGATAGCTTTTTAATCGCAAAATCAGGTTGGAGAATTCACATTTGGAATAGGTGTGAGCTTGTGAAGTCGTCACAAGGAATTCCGATGCTAAGATGAATTAGTTATGTAGCTCCACTTTTCAAATATTCCCGTACCACCAGATGCATATCCTATAACAACAACTTATAGTCGAACTGAACGTCTCGGAAATACGAACCCAACGACACCAAATTCGACTCAATCCTAGCCCAAATGAGTCCAAATCAAAGGCCCGAAGCACATTCAGAAGGTTCAAACCATAATTTGGATTATCAAACAGTTTCCAAACATGACATGCTCATAGTAAAATCGAGTGGCTCGACATGACGAATCTAACGAGCCCAAGATCTCCAAATTCTGATATCATTAAGACATTCAAATGCCCAATAAACGGTCCATGATCAAAGGATTCAACATTGGTCGTCCTTTCAAATCATTCCCAATTTACTCTTAATTTTTCTCCTATTTACTGGTTATGCCACTATCAGAAAACTATAAATAGACTCCTCATTTCTCATAGAAGGGGACCCCCAAAGGGGGAGGGGGGGGGGGTGGGGGAAGAAGGAGGCCCAAGCAAGAAGACAAGAGAAGAAAGCAAGGAAGAGAAGGGAGAGACTCCTCCTTGACCACCGTCGGACTTTCACCCGACAGCCGACTGATGCCGGACTTCTGCCCGATCACCAACTAATGCCGGAATTAAGCAAGGAAGCAAGAAGAGAATGAAGAAAAGGAAGAGAAGGAAGAGAGCACTCTTGTCACCAGACTCTTCCTCGACCACCGCTGGACTTCCACCCGACAGCCTATCGACATCAGAGTTATGCCCGAATGACATCTGACGCTAGAGTTCTGCCCGGCTGTAGAATGACATCGGACTTCTACTCGACGCTGAACCTCCGCTCGTCACCAGAATCCTACCCGACGCTGGACTTCTACCCGACGTCAGACCTCCGCTCATTGCTGGACTTATACCCGACGCCGAACTTCTGCCCGTTGCCGGACTTTCATCGGACTTTTGTCCATCACTGGACTTCTACCCGACAAAGTCCTTCCAACCTATGTCGTCTGCTGACTAAGCTACTTCAGACTTACGTCGCCCAGTGACTACAGTGCTTTCGACCTCTATCGCCCGCCAACTACGATCCTTCTGACTTACGTCGCCCACTGACTACAATCCTTTTGGCCTCCATCGCTCGCCGACTACGGTCCTTCCGACTTACGTCGCCCACCGACTACAGTCCTTCCGACTTACGTCGCCCACCGACTACAGTCTTTCCGATCTCCGTCGCTCACCGACTATTGCCTTCCGACCAAACAAACACATTAACAGTGATTCTTTGTATTCCCACCATGTAATGTGCTCCATATGTTGTACATCAAGCTAAGGCCTTCCCCCCAAGGAAGGACCTCATTTGTAATCAACTGCAAATACTAGTGGATTAATTGAAACTGGGCTAGGCTCATGGTTTTTCTCCTTTTCAGGGGGTTTCCATGTAAAAATCTTGGTGTCTCTTATAAATGGCGCACCTCTCTTTTTATCTGATTGCGTGCTGGATCTTCATACAAAAGCTAAGACGTTAAACTTTATATTTTTCTACCTCCACGAATACTCCAGGACGCAACAATACGCATAATTCAGCTCTCTGACCGTGACTAAAAAAAAATAATTACATGTCCAAAAGTGTACGAGTATAAATATAAACCATGATCACATGTATGAAGAATACATTTAAGATCTAATTCCTGGAGAACTACTTTAGGAGTTAATTTCTTATGCGTGACTGCTATTTTATGTATTCATAGGTTCATGTCAAAATTTATAACCAACTTAGAATAATATAGTGATTCTTACCCAAAGAATTTCATGATTCAAAGAAAAACCAGCACATATGCTTCTGGCTTTTGCTCCACCGAATTCTTAAGATAATCAAGTACTGCATGAATATTTAGGCATAAATAAGATAAGTTAAAACAAACATCTTGATGCAGGATGTCATACAGTCTAAAATCTCTTAATATATCTCTATGATAATATGATAACCCTAGACAAAACTCTCCTAGACAAAACTCTAGAAATGAAATTCAACAAACAAAAGATGATAACCCTAGACAAAACTCCCCCTTAAATAGCCCTCAAACACAATAAACACAATTGGAACTTTCCTAACTAGCATAAACACAATCAGGAAACCTTCCTAAATAATTAAAACCTTCATAAACACAATTAGGAAATCTTACTAAACTATTAAAACCTTCCTAAACATTTCCTCCTTGATTTCTCCTCTATTCATAATGAATTACAGCTTTCCTGGGCCCCACAAGGGGGAGCTGAAATCCCCTTGGTTCTGTCCTTGTTCCGCCCAGCCCCTGGTATGGTTCAACTTCTACTGGACCAGTCGATTGGGTTGGTCTAGGCCCCCCCTCACTCCTACCGCTCCTGACATATCAATACTCC